>NC_056728.1:1852323091-1852490591 GCF_019279795.1 Protopterus annectens
TTCTGGGCATGTCTTGACCACATGCAGGTGAACCAGGACATATTTCGACTATTACCCTCTTAAACCTTTAGTGAATTGTACAATGACAGGTTTGTTTTCATTGACATTTTCCAAATATATACAGACTTGACTGTCAGTTATATGACATGAAATGCTGCGTACATGTCAGAGATTAGCACACTGATATGCCTGGGGTCAGGGTGACAGCCGGCAGATGTGGACCGATTAACTGGACATTCTGGACATTTCTGTACACTTGTGAGGTATGATTCTGCATACAACTTACTACCACACAGAGAATTCAGACAATGGCTGTGTCTGCTAAAAATAAAACACTGTCCATCACAGTTGTATGTGCTATATAGATATTGCAGTGTATCTCTTATCTGATTTCTGTCTATAATTCTCCTGTGGTTTTACATTCTGACCTTGTATTATGACACTCTTATGCAAGATTTCCTAGACAGTAATATTATGTAGCACAGTGTGGGTGACAGTGATGAGTAATACCTTATTATTCAGAGCAACTGCAACACTAACAATGCCATACAATACCAGAGTAAACAGTACCATTACAGGTTATCAATCTTTTATTTCTAGGCACAGTGTTCATATCTGACAGACCTGTGGGAGCAATATTTTTAGCACTACCTGAATGTTGCCATACAAATTACAAGATTCCACATTAGTATTATGCACATACATCTCACTCTGTTACTGTACACACTCTGGTCACAGCTTGACAACATGGGGGTGTAGATGGGACATACTTGGCTTGTTACTCTCATAAAATTTTTGGAGAGTTGCTAGAGTGACAAGTTTGTTCTTATAGATGTCTGACAATCAGTTGTATTTCTTGTTTGCTGCCTAAACGTCTGGGATCATCCCACTGATTTCCCAGGGGGACAAGGTGACAGGCAGCAGATATGGGCCAATTTACTGGACATTCTGTACAGTTGTGGGGTATGATTCTGTATGCAGCCTACTACCACTCTCAGAATTCAAACCATGGCTGTGTGTGCTTAAAATACAACAGTTCACATCTCAGTTGAGCATGCTATTTTAATTTTGTATTTTGTCTTTTCACTGTTTTCTGCCTAAGTCTCTCTCAAGTTGTACTATATGACCTCTTGGGATTACACCAGTAATATAAAGACATTCCTACACATTTTATTTATGTAGCACAGTGTGGGTAACAGTGCTTAATACAACAGTACTATTAAGTGATTGCAAATCTACATTACCATATGATACCAGAGTAAGCACATGCAGTCCAGCAGTTAGACCTTTATTGTCAGGCTATTGCACTTTTATTTACATACAACCTATATGAGACTCTTCTTGCCATATTCTTTGGTGTATGCAGTACATGCCTTAAACAATACAGGTTTTATACAGGCAATTAACTTACTACTACCAGTAGATTTATTTCCTATGACAGTACATGCAAGAATATTACTAACCTGCCTTGCATCGCAACTGCTCCAATCTACATCCATGGGCCTCCTGGTTCATAGTCCGCTCACTTGCCACTGTGAAAGACATAAGAGGAATATTTAGCCATACCTATCCATAATATACATGAGCTGGCAATTATTAAACTTGTAGTGGACTGATACTTACACATGGCTGGGACTTCCCCTGTCCTCCTAGCCTCTTGGATCCACTGATCCAAGAGATCCCCCTTTTGCCACTTCAGGTCAGCATAGTGATGCTTGACCTGCTCACCAGTTCAGGGTATGCCAGTGGCACTGGTGAGGTCACAGGCGAGACAGTCCCAGGCTTCCCTTTGTATTGGGAACCCTGGTACTGGCCCTGCAGCAGTCTCATGTCATGGTCTTTCATAAGGAGTCCTGCCATGACTCTGGACTCTTGGATGCCCTAGTGCTGTGCCTGAAAGTGCACACCCTCTCCCATTCCAGATATAATGCCTACAAGGGGAAGCTACAACCAGTTATAAGATGTATTCCCACCTGTTGGGTTTAAATAGGGCCAGTTTTCCACACTTTGCCATGATTGGATGGTTATGAAAAGGCTAAGCTATGGGCAAATCTGCTTACCTAAGGTTGGCATTGCTTATAGGGGTACACCAATGGGCAGATTGAGTTAGCTGGCCTACATATTGCTTACACCTACTAAGCAGGTTGTGCAATGCTTAGCATTGCTTAATATTTAAGTTGCATTATATTTGCATTTAAGTTGCATTATATTTGCATTGTGGCATTGATTTATTATTCATTATATGTTATATATGTGTTTTGATATCCATGATTCATGTGTACGTACACTGTATGGGGTCCTTGTGTTCATTAGAGGATTTCAACACTTTATTACAATGACACCTCACATTTGGGGTTAATGCAGTACTCCATTTCACATATTTATGTTATGTAGCAGGTTATACAACATAAAACTGTATATAGATTCCTCTCACATGTTCAGTTTGACTTTCCTATAGTGAGGATCTGTTTGGTGGTACTTCAACCTTGATTCCTGCTATGATGGCTTAGTGTTTAACTGCTGTCACTATAGTGTACAGGTTCCTGGGTTCAAGACCTGCAAAGGCTGTTTATTTTGTTTCTGGCCAGAACAGCGGCTGATGGATACAGAGTGCTTAAGGCACATTTAAGTAATTGTTGTGCTGGCTAAGTAGATAAGTGGTTTGACTATAGTGTATAGGGTCCTGGGTTCAAGACTTGCAAGAACTGTTTATTTCTGCCTGACAGTGTCTGAGAAATAAGTTTTTAACTGTCACACTGTTTTGTAAAGCTTTATAGCTAGTTTCACTTTATTTCACTGTGCTGCTTTATCTGTTTAAAAAACTAACATTTTGTGGCTCACTACTGTGATAAACATTTCTATAGTGTTTACTGTCTAAAAGAGTGTAGGCTACTAGCATTATTCTTGTTCCCCACCCTCCCTCCCTGTTGGTGTTTTGCTGTTTTATTGTTATACTTGGTGGCTTTGCAGTTGCCCGCCCCTACTGTAAATTTGATCTGGGAAACACCTCCCAGTCTAGTGTCATTAGTTCATTCTACCTAATACAGAGAAAACATCTGAGAAGGTCAACCCACTTAGTTTCTTTCCTTCTGTTCCTCCTTTCTCCCTTTCTTACAAAAAAATTGCCTGAATCTCCTTGTATTCTTACTATGCTTCTCAAACATTTTGGAAATATAGAGCATATTTTAGTGCATTTATTAAAACTGTATTTGCCTTAATATTGCTACAACTCAAGTGCTCTAGGTTGCACTGCACCTGAATTGTTTTAATGTGATTTAGCTGGTTTTCTGTATATATCGACTTTTCTGTATATGTAGACCAGCTACTTATTCTACTTTATTACTACCTCTTAAATCATTTTTCAGTTGTGCACTTGCCTTGCTTCATTGAAAAAGTTTTAAATTGCTAATTTTGTAGAGTTTTAATTGCATTTACTGTTTAGGGCTACACACTCAAGTGTGTTAGCCTTTTCTTTTTATTACTGTATTATTGCATTGTTTAGCCTGTTTTAACAAAAAAATATAATAACTTGTTTGCTTGTTTCCTGCCTTTCCAAGCTAGTATAGTCCAGATCCCAGGATTTGCTGGTTTCAGGACTTTATTTTCTGTGTTCAGAACTATCCATACCTTGCTGTGGTAGAGGGAAGCCCAACTGCTTACCAGTGGGAGTGGTGAGCATTGTACTGCCTATCTGACACTAGAGGAGTGGTTTCCAGCTCTGAAATTGTAATTTTATTAGCCATTTTGGGCTGATTTCTATCCCTTTCCACTTTCTCGCTTAAGAACAAGTGTGTTTGCACATTTTTCGCATTGTGCAGCACCACAGGGCTACAGTTAAACTATTCCAGGTGACAGAAAGTCTGCTCTTCAAAGTTTCCCTTAGAACTAGCTGGTTTCTCAGTAGTAGCACTAAAATTTGAACCCCTGTGACTAGCACTTGCTCTATAACCTGTTGGATAGCACTAGCAAGTCTTAAACTGATACACGTACTCAACTCTCCTTGTTAATAAGGATAAATTAATTGTAGGTGTTAAACAGCCTATAATTGCAAAGTACCTTGCAAAGGTAAGGGAAAACAGCTCTTGTACTTTAAAAAAAAAGAACCTAAACAGGCATGTCCAAGGGTCAATCTTCCGGTGATTTCTCCTGTCCACCTGGTGAATCTGGGCATACTCTGGCAATGCAGCAACTGCCTCATGTACACAGACAACCGTCTCCTCCTACCAACCAATACTACAACCTGTGAGAGATGCACTTACATAGCCAAACTGGAAGCAAAGATCTCTCCAGCCAAGATTGTGCTAGACAGTCAAGAGGAGAAGGTTTACACTTGCACTACACCTCAAGCAACACATAACCCTTCACAACCCACACAATCAACACAGACACATAGCAACACTAAACCCACATATGCGGAAATCCTTAACATTAACCTGCCCAAGCAACAAGGACCTCCGAAGCTGAAACACAAAGAAACACCAGTCACAACCAAAGTGACACATAGCTCACAACACCAGTGTGCCACCCAACAACAGCCCTTAAGGCAAGACAACGTACCCAACAATTTAGTCATAGGTGACTCTGTAGTCATGCACACTGATGTCCCACTCACCAGGCTGAGCAAGGAGAAAATTACAGTCAGCTGCATGTTGGGTGCCAGGATCCACCACATAATGCATGCACTCAAGTCACTCCACAACAAGTACAAATATGACTCTGTCATTGTCCTTGTTGGAATGAATGAATTGAGATGTACCTCCCTGGACTACATGAAAAGAGACATGGAAGAGCTCTCGGATCATGTGGCCCAGGCAGGTATGACCCTAGCCCTGAGTAGCATCCTGCCTTCGCCCAGAATTATACCACAATATAAGGACAAAATGACTGACTTCAACAATTGGCAAAGCTTCTAGTGTTATTCAAAGGGGATCCAGTATCTGTTTGCCTGGGACGACATGATTGACAAACTACGATGCTTTGCTAGAGATGGTGTACACCTGTCACCCCTGGGATTCAGATTACTAGCTAAAGTTCTTGCCACCCCTATAGTCCTTTTTGTAAGCAAGGTTCAAAGGACAAAACCACCACCATAACAGATAAAGCATGCAAACTCTGAAGGTAATGCTACTCAATGCTAAAAGTCTAAACCTCAAAATTCACTCTCTCGAGGCACTCCTAAAAATGGAGAATATTGATATCTGTGCAGTAACTGAGACCTGATTCAATACCCCAGAGAGCACCACTGCAATACCAGGCCACAACTTTTTGGCACACTTTTTGGCCACTAAACCATGACCGAAACACTAAAGATGGAGGAGTGTCCATATTCACCAAGGATATTCACACTTCCAGGCTAGTTGCTCAACACAATGCATCTGAAACTCCAGGTACAACTAACACTAGGTAAGACTGAAATCCAAATTGTAGCTTGCTGCAGACCCCCCACCATGCCCCAAGATTCTCACTATACCTTTCTAAACATACTGGAAAATATTAAGATACAACCAAACAACCTAATACTAGGTGATTTCAACTACCCTGCCATTAACTGGGAAAACTACTAAGGTACCAACACCTTTTACCAAAGGTTCTTGGAATTCATAAATTCCAATGCCCTGGATCAACTAATCCATTGTCCCACCAGGGGCTGCAATATCCTAGATCTGGTCTTTACCAACATGGGAAATAGATGTTCCACACCAGTGGTTACCCCCTCATTGGTTAGGTCTGACCATAAGCAAATCACCCTTGACATCCACATCCCACCCCACCCCCCAGTAAGGAAACCTTCGAAAAAAACTTGTCCAAAGCCAACTTCATGCTACTTAAGTCAGAAGTGACAAACTTCATGGCACCCATGCAGATGGGAGCTGAAGGTTCAACTGCTGAATCCTACACTAAGGCACTGTATGAGCACATCCACTTGTGCATGAATTGTGCCACCCCAAATAGAACCAAGATGCTCTCCTCCAAAAAAAGGAACCCAATCTGGTGGTCCCCTGCCATAAAAAAAATATACAACAGAAGGAGGAAACTGTTGCAGAAAAGAGGAAAATCCCAGGATGCAAAAAACTCCATTACCAGCCTCAGTAAGAAGCTGAGATCCCTCATAAAATCCTCCAAAGCTAGTTATGAAAATAAAATTGCCAAAGATTCCAAAGACAATCACAAGGCATTGTATAGTTATGTCAAGAATCCAAATGGCAATGCTCAGAGCTGCTCTGAGCTACAACAGAATGGCATTAAATATACTGATCCCAAGGATATTGCCAATATCCTGGCAGATCGATTTAGTGCCAACTTCACCCCTTTCACCCCCTACAGGGCCCATCTCAATACCAAAAGATTGCCAAATTCTGATAATCATGGCCACACAGGTAGAAACTGCACTCTCCATAGCTAAGAATACAGCATCCATGGCACCAGATGACATACCGGGCTGTGTACTACATGAACTACAAAATGAACTGGCACCTCACCTCAAGTGTCATGTTTAATCATAGCCTCACCTCAGGCTTTCTGCCCACTGAGTGGTGCACAGCTACAGTTATCCCACTACACAAGGGGGGATCCACCTTGGATCCTGGGAACTACCATCCCATCAGTTTGATGAGCCTGATCTGCAAGGACATGTAATGCATTATCATGGAACTTATAAACAAAGACATTGGCAACCTTCAAACACTGGACCCCACCCAGTTTGGGTTCGTGAATGGCAAATCTTGTCTCCTGAACCTGATTGCCTTCTTCGAATCAGTCTCCAGAGCTGTGGATGAGGGTAAGGCTGTCCACACAGCCTAACTGGACCTCACTGTGGCCTTCAACACCATCCTCCACTCTGGAATCATAGATAAACTTACTAAGCTGGGCATAAATCTCTACATCACCTGATGGGTTGCCAACTGGCTTACTGACAGAACCCAGACTGTAAAAGTAGCTGACTCCAAATCCAGCTACAGACAAGTGACAAGTGGAGGACCTCAGGGTTCAGTCCTGGGATCAGTCTTTTTTGGCATCTACTTATCTGAAGTACAGGCCAACACTAAGGGACCCTGGCTAAGAAAGTTTACAGATGACTGCAAACTGGGAGCCATTATTGAATCCCCAAATTATGTGGATATTCAACAAAATGGTCTTACAGAAACAGATGCTTGGTGCCAGAGCCATGGACTCAAGCTTAATGCCAAGAAATGTGTAGCTATTCTCTTTGGGAAAAAAACATGTACCCATGAATTACCACATTGGTGGCAATACACTCAACACAGTTAGTGTGATGAGAAACTTAGGGACACAGGTGGACAGTGGTCTCACCTTCAATAACCACATAACCAAGACAGTAAGGAAATTCTTCTATGTGGCACACCTCATCACTAAGGTCTTTTCATCCAGAAAACAAGGAGGTTATTGTCCCACTGTGCTCATCCCTCATTAGACCCATTATTGAGTACAATGCCCCATTTGGTATGTACCTCACAAGACATCTGCAACAGCTGAAAAGGCCACAGAAATACTTCACTAAAAGAATCACAGGCCTAAAGCAGATGCCCTATGCTGACCGTCTAAAAAAACTCCAGCTATACTCTGTGGCATATCGTCTACTCAGAGGTAATCTCTGCTTAACATACAAGGCCATGTCAAACCCTGAGCTGTTGGACATGCTCCACTTAAAGAAATCCCAATCCCTCAGAGCCACACGCTCCAGGGATCTAAACCTTGTCCTCACAATGAACAAAACATGCTAGAGGGATAGGTT
This sequence comes from Protopterus annectens, assembly GCF_019279795.1. Lineage (NCBI taxonomy): Eukaryota > Metazoa > Chordata > Ceratodontiformes > Protopteridae > Protopterus > Protopterus annectens. Next base: position 1,852,330,845 of record NC_056728.1, read on the forward strand.
CCTGACACAGAGACTCCCCATACTCTGGAATAGACTGCCCATACATGTCAAGCAGAGTGCCTCCTTGTTGCTCTTCAAAAAAAACCTTGACGACTGGATGGGAGATAGAAAATTCACCCAGGGGATCATGTCAGTCGCCCTGCTAGACAGAGGTCCAGGGAAGTAAATATTGTGGGAAGAAATATCCGGGGAATTGTTTGGCTAGGCTTGTATAGGCCCTAGGGTCGATAGCCTAGTACTAACCTGTGAACCTATGAACCTATAAGCGGGTTTGCGCAGGTTTGCGTGAAGGTAAGCAATGCTAACCTCTGGTTAAATATGCTTACAGAGAGTTAGATTCAATATTGCTTAACCTCACACAAATGGGCTTAAACTCACTTACTACTGCTTAGGTATGCTTACTCCCACTTACTACTGCTTAATTATGCTTACACTTGCTTACTCCCGCTTACCACCACACCAATTTAGACAGTAATGTCTGATGGTTCTTGTGAAGGTGGTGGATTTGGAAATTGTATGGAGTTATCATTCATTACACATTTTACCTTCCATTTGTATCTCTGATTCCTGTGTACTTCTACTGTATTGGGCACTTGTTATTATCTGTGGACTTTTCAACATTATGACAATGACACCTCACATCTGCATTTAATGCAGTACTCCAGTTCACAAATATATGTTATAAATATATGTTATCATAGGTTACACAACAAAATAAATTGATCATAAAGTGATTTGACAAGGAAAATGGATTGTATTGGAGTGGGACTCGAACCGGGAATGACTGCTCATAAGGCAAATGCTCTGTCCACTACACTATTGCTGTATTGCGTCATTTGCTTATATCTTGCTTTTTATCCTCTTGTGCCATTTAAGCTGCATTAACCATAACTAAGCAATGGGCAAACCCACACAACTATGGTTAAATTTAATCTGTTTTATAAAGAAATAACGTCTGTATCTTTACTGTTTTATATATTGCTCTTGTAAACTTGGGGGGATGTTGCTGGGGGTATGTGAACACCTATGAGCGGTCTCGCTCATTCGTATTCATACTCTGCTGTTCTTCATTGCAGGGGCATGTTTATCCTGAGACCTCTGCTCTCAGACATGCCTCCTGCATTCGTAGATGCTCTGTGTCCATTTAGGAGCTCAGGCAGTGTGTCTTCATTAATATGCATAGCGCGCTGCCATCCTGCTCCTAAATTGCTCCTAAATAGCTGCTTCCTATGGAAGGATAGTGAATCCGGGGATATATATATATATATATATATATATATATATATATATATATATATATATATACACATATACATATATATATATATATATATATATATATATATATATATAGTATTCTGGCATTTGGCAAAAAAAGATAGCCTTGTTCACTGCTAATAACATAGGGTCCTAATATATGATGACACTTTCATTTGATAACCATAAATCTTCTACCTTACCCCTGTGAAACTGTCCAGATGATCCTCCATTGGGATGAGAACCACACTAAAGAGGTATTTATCTCCTTTAAGCTTTCTTTCAACCCAAAGACCAATTACAGAAAATCATACTTTGTTGTGTATCCTAGTTACATACCATCTGCAACAACTGGAGATGATACAAAGATTCACCATCAAGACAAATGAAGGGCTTCAAGTTTTGTCTTTATTCAAAAACTACTGTGACACACACACACTCTCTCTCTCTCTCTCCTCTATATTAAATCATATTCTTTCAAAAACCTAGGCTGCTATACAGAGTACTCTAGGAATAATTATTTCAAGTGCCTTGCATACAGTGCCCACTTGGTAACCAGAATACAAGATGATGCTCAGCCTCAGTAAAAATTAATATTGACTCTCAACCATTTAGTAAACTATGACAGCTTTGTACCTTAAATTGCCCCTGTAGAATAACCCTACCCTCAGATAAACTCAGTCTACCAGTTCTTACTTTTTGGAAAGAAATGTATGGCTCCATGGACACCCATGTGTTCTATCATGAAGCTCTTATGAGGCATGTTCCTTTTCAATGGACAATAGACCACAGGCCTTGTTTATAAAATTTACAAACCCACAATCCTCGATATTGACACTGTTGTGAAATAATGATAGTGATGTATACAGTGCTGAAGATATTGTTGTTTGATCAGCATAGTTATAGGTTCATAGTTAAGTACTAGGCTAGCTGCCCATGTGGGACATTTTAAGCCTAACCAATTTCTCTTTTTGTGCTTGAAATACCCTATCCTATTTGGCTAAAGATTGGCCTTACCATCTCATGGTCAATGACAAAGGAAAAATATACTTTAAAAATGATCAAAACACAATAGGTTCAGGTTAAGGCACTTTAATCTTGCAGCAAGGAGACAAAAATGTGCTAATACAGAGTTTGTCTAACCAGAAACAGGAAATACATTCATTTTTATAGATTCTCAAATTAATCCTGTCCTACCATGCTGATGTAACATATTACCACCTTTTCATCATTATCTGCTGACCATCTTTCCCATGAATGTCTGCTGATTTAAACAATTTTTATGTGAAACTTCCTGAGGAAAACAACATGGCCTTGGTTACTTTCAGTTAGATACTTGTTATGTTACATTCAAGATACTACGGCTAAATCAAGCACAATGCTAGCAGTTCATTTCTCTAATAATCCTTTGTCTACTTTATCTCTAAATTACTGCAGCTGCAGAGGTTCCCATCCTCTGGACAAGGCTGTTTGTCTAGAATCATTACATTTATAATATAAGGCATTGTTCATTCATTTACTTCTGACCTAGCAGATAAACACCTGCTTCTCAAGTACATTTCCACAAGGCATAAACAAGAATATTGCTGTGCTAGCAGTTACTAGGTCAGAGGGCAACTTGCAAGTTTCAGAAAGCATGCTGCAGTTTTCAAAAAGCATCTTTTTCAGTCTCATATGAAACTCAATTTGTATAAAACACAGTGCATGAAAAATAGAATGAAAAGCGTATTAAAAACACTTGATTATTAATTTGGCATTAAGCATACACATACATATTTTTCTAACATTTCCCTCCTGTTAATACTTTTTAGTCTATTTTCAAAAAAGAATAAACAGCTTGCTTCTTTTCCTAACCTCTTCCATTCAGGATTTGCAGTTAAGAAAGTCATTCAGTTTAAACTTTTATGAAACTGTTTCGCATTCTAGCAGCTCTTCAACTTCAATACTTTGATACATAGTCTCAGATACGGATATATCTATGAATTCTTTAATTAATCTCTTCATGCAGGGGATTCCGCAACAAATAAAAACTCCTATTAGGAGTAATCCTACCCCAGTAGCAATCAATATGTTCATAAGAATGGAGCCCCACCCCCCAAAGGCATTCTGGAAAAAATCTGTCAGAGGGTTTGGGCCTGGCTTGCTCATGGCCGACACTTGCTGAATCACCTCGAGATGGTCATTAATCTCATGCTGATGGTCAGGAATGAACGCACAGCATTCTTCTTTGATTAAAGCGCAAGTTCCACCTCTCGCCGCTAGGGTGAAGTCAAGAGCCATTCGGTTTTGGAGCACTACCGTTCTCATGGCATTCAGTTCATCAGTTATCAGTTCAAGGGCAGAAAAAGTCACATTACTCATTATTTCGAGAAGTTTGGACAGTTTTTGCAGCTCCCATATTGATTTAACTCCGCCATACATGGGTGATATACCTGCCCAGGATATAACAGCATCACTCAAGTCCATATGCACAAGTTTGGTTCCCACATTGCGATGGTCTTTCCACCCTGCTTCAATTCATCCCACTGGCTTCTCAGGTTTCTTAACAGTCTTTTTGGTTACGTCTCGAGTATTTTGAATACTCCCCTGAGGCAAAGTTGCAGTGTGTCGGATGGCCGGAACCAGGTACCCCAAAAAACAACTGCCAGATCAATTCTCAGGTAACCATTTATATCCCTTTTTACCACACACAAAATAACAGTCTTCTACCTTAGTTATTACTTTGTTACGAAATAACTGCCCTGCATGAAACATTTTCCTATCTATTACTGATAACTGCTTGAAAAGTACAGGATTGTGTTGTACCTGATCAAGAGTCTTATGCATAGATTTCAAAAATGAGTCATAATCTGTACTACAAGATCCACTCAAATCATTTGGTTTTTTATAACATTTATACTGTACTGTAACGTTGCATTTGCTCCATCCAACTTGGATGGTATCATTTTTATAGAAACATACAATTCCTTTTTATGTCACAGGCAAATACAGTGCTACCTTATCTTGTGCTTTAATAGCAACTGTGTCAAAAAACAGATTTTACCAGGTCTCATTGACCCCTAGGGGGATAGCAGTCATTAATAAACCCCCGTATGCTGTTAGTATGGCCGTACAGACCCAGCAGTTCAAAACTTTAAAAGTCTCTGCGTACACATGTGTAATTGCCTGATAAGTGTTAAAGTTCAGATGCCAGTCTATGTTTGGTTCATTACGTCTAATCAGTTCAACCTTTGTGGCAGGAAAAAGAAACGGCCACAACAAAAAGAACAGTGTGATTAATATTGCAATAAAAACAATCATACAAGTTTTCTGAGGTTGTTCAATGTCTCTACTCACTCTGTACCTGGCCATTTTGTTCTTGTTGTGGAACAGTAACAAAGTTTTTGTCCAGTTCAAAGTTTTTAACCAGTTTACAGTGCGTCAAATGAATCCAGGAAGCTCGTTCTGCGATCTTGACTGCAGTGGGTATTGACAGTAGTACTTGGTACGGACCTTCCCACTTCGGAGAATTCCAATTTTTCCGCTTCACAATCTTCACCCAGACCCAGGTGCCTGGGGCTACCGGTGCTTCCGATTTCGGTTGCTCTTTCTCTGAAACAGAATTTAACTGCAAAAGTTTGTTATTCAAAAATCGCCTCATATATCCTGCAAGTGAACTGTCAGCCTCCTGCTCTGTAGACATGAGAGGTTTCCACTGAGGTGTATAATATGCCCTCCCAAACAAAGTTTCAAAAGGAGTTAATCCCTTCACATTTGGAACAGTTCTCATACTCAACAGTGCTAAAGGCAAACAGTGCACCCAGTTTTTCTGTGTCTCCGCTATCAACTTCCTAAGTTTGTTCTTTAATACCCCATTATGCCTCTCTACTAGCCCTGCAGATTGGGGGTGATAAGCGCAGTGGTTCTTTAATGATATCCCAAAATAACGACTGAGTTGCTGAATCGTTTGGTTCACGAAATGTGTCCCGTTATCACTATAAATCTTTTCCGGTATACCAAATCTGGGTATAATTTCTTTAACGAGGACCTTTGCAACAGTAGCTGCATCTGGATTTTTAGTTGGAAACGCTTCTACCCATTTGGAAAACATGTCTATAATAACAAGGCAATACTTCATATTTTCACATTTATTCATTTCTATGAAATCCCTACAAATAGTATGGAACGGATATGGTGGTGTGGGAAAATTCCCTTGCTTAGGCTTCAACGCCCCTTGTGCATGATGCTTGTTACAAACATGGCATGCTACACAAAAAATTTTGTATAATTTGTAAATCCATAGGTTGTAAACACTCGATTCACTAACTGTACCATCCCCCCTGTTGAGACATGGCTCTGCCCATGGCTCAACAACGCTGCATATCTAAACAAATTAGATGGCAAAATTGGTTTCTTTTCCTTGGAGATGTACAGTCCCTTTTCGAGGATTGCTCCTCGTTTTATCCACTTTTGTTTCTCAATATTTGTAGTAAGTGTCTGCATTGTTTTTAACATTTCTAAATCTAAAGTCTCTGAGGGTTGTAATTCCTCACTCAAAAGAAAAGTTTCTGTGGCTGAGGCTGTCTGCTTTGCAGCTGTATCAGCCTGTGCATTACCTTTTGAAATTCTATCCTGTTGTTTCGTACGAGCTACGCATTTGCAAATAGCTACTTTTTTAAGTAACTGAATTGAATCTAACAAGTCTAAAATAAGTTGCGCATGATTGATTGGTTTATCAGTAGATGTTATCATTCCTCTATTTTTCCACTGTTGCGAAAAACATGTACAGTAGAAAAAGCATACTGACTGTCAGTATAAATGTTCACTTTCTTACCTTTTGCTAAGGTACATGCCCTTGTTAAGGCAATCAATTCTGCTGCTTGTGCAGATAAGTTGTGTGGTAAAGATTTTGCTTCTAAAGTTTCAGTATCAGAAACGACTGCATACCCCACTAGGTTCTGTCCTGTAGGACCCCTCCTGCATGAGCCGTCCACATAGCATGTCACCTCGGCATCATCAAAGGGAACATCCGTAAGGTCTTGTCTAGGTAATGTCTTTTGTTCAATCTCCTGCAGGCAGCAGTGTGGTTTGCCATCTGCAGGGGTTGGAAGCAAAGTTGATGGATTCAAAGTTGTGCAACGTTCAATTGTCATATGAGGTTGGCTCAACAGTATGGTCATACAGGAAAGATGCTTAGCTGGAGAAAGATATGCTACTTTTTCTTGCAGTAAAATAATTGTGACTGCATGAGGCACTCTCAATGTGAGAGGGTGGAATAACACTACTGAGGCTGAAGCCTGCACTGCCATTGCGGCTGCAACTACTGCTTGTACACAGTGGGGCAAGGATCGCGCCACTGATTCTAACTGTGATGAATAGTAAGCTATGGAGCGGTGTTTGTCCCCATGTTGCTGTGTCAATACTGATGTCATATAACCTTGCTTACAATCTACAGTTTGAATAAACTGCTTGTTATAGTTTGGTAATCTTAGAACTAAGGATGATGCTATCAATTGTTTCAGCTTACAGAAAGCTGCTTCTGCTTCAGGTGTCCATTGTAATAAATCTTGTGCTGCCATCGGCTTCTTAAATATTAAATTGGCCAGTGGAGCAGATTCGAAAGCATAGTTCGGTATCCAACTCCAACAAAAATTAGTAGTTGCCAGGAAGGACATCATTTCCTTCTTGGTAGTTGGTCTAGGTGCTTGTAAAATTGCTGTTTTTCTGTCTTCATCTAATATTCTACCTTCTTTGGATATTACATATCCCAAGTACTTAACTTGTTTTCCCCAAAGCTGTAACTTGTCTTTGCTTACTTTGTGACCTTGAGTAGCTAAAAATTGTAATAAAGCTATTGTGTCCTCCTTGCATTCTTGCTGGGTGGGGGCTGCCAGCAGAATGTCGTCTACATAAAGTAGAATCTGACTACCTTTCGGTGGGATAAATCCCGCCAGGTTGCTCGCCATTTCCTGTGCAAATATTGTTGGGCTTTCACAATATCCCTGTGGTAATCTGGTATAAGTGTACCGCTTTCCCTGAAATGTAAATGCAAACCAATATTGGTTGTCAGGGTGTATCAGTATCGAGAAAAATGCATTACTAATGTCTACCACTGAAAAATATTTTTGTTCTGGCTTTAAATCATTCAATAAGGTGTGTGGATCTGGCACCATTGGTGCTCTGGGTATAACTGCATTGTTCACTGCTTGTAAGTCTTGGACCATACGCCATTCCCTGTTTGCTTTCTTGACAGGAAATAAAGGTGTATTACATGGTGAATCAGGAGATTCTATTAAGACTCCTTCCTTAAGTAAGGCTGCTATTATAGGCTTGATTCCTATCTCTGCATCCTTTCTCAAGGGATACTGTCTTTTCTGTGGTCTAAATGCTGACTTTGGTGTTATGGTAACTGGTCCTGCTGTTCGTATAAGTCCTACATCTGATTTCTCTGCTGACCAGAGAATATCTGGTATGTCTCGCAAGGCTTTTTCCTCTTCTTCCAATAAGAGTAATACTCAGCTATTCTCACTAGCCTGTGAGTGTACAGCTGGGTGTGTCTGTGTAATCCAATTCAATTTCTTTTTCTGCACTCCTTGTTCAGAAAGCTCTAATTCTGTCTGCTTCTCCCACCTTGTGACTTTTTCACCTAAGTATGCCCATTTTAAAGTTTTGTTCTTAGTTAAACTAACATGTGGCAGTCGATTAATTTGTAAAGTGCTAAAAATTCCTGGGGCAATGAACAGCTTGCTACACTGTTCCCTTCTGCATCCCAGTACAAGTTTCACAATACTAGCCTGTTTGCATGGTTCTGAAACAATTCTTGCTCATAATCTTTATCAGGTCCGAGTCTCTTACAGTAATATAGAGTACAATGCAACAAATGCTGTCTGTCAATGTCGAGGGAGGGGAACTTACTGATGGCTACATTCATCAGTTCTTCGGTTACTGCCCCTGGACCAGTTGTAACCAAGTCCTGGCTGTACCAGTAATACATTTCACCCTCCGGTCGCACTACAAAAGTGTCCATTTGTCGCTGTGCTTCCATACCCTGCATGGTTGGAACTACGGCTATGCCAAATATCTGCATCAAGTCTCTACCCAAAAGATTTACTGGGCATTTTGCAGAAACTACAATTTTACTTTTCTGAGTCATCCCTGAAATGGGGTCTGTTATTGTTATATCATGGGAGAGTGGCTCCCGATACAGCTGTCCATTGGCTGCTTTCACTAGTATATAATCTGGTGATTCTGTATCTTTCAGTAGCTTGGAAGGGTGTATCAGGGTCCATGAAGCCCCTGAGTCACACAAAAATTTAACTTCCCTCCCCTCTACCAGAAGCGTCACTTCCGGTTTTGTGTCTGCTAAGTAAAGCTCTAAGCTCAAAAGAGCTAGGTCTAAAATTTCATTTTCTTCTATGTCTGTGTATTCATATACATCCTATACCCCTTGTGTCACATCCTCTACTCCTGCTATCACATTTTCACTTACCTTTCCCTACTCACTCTCTTCCAATGATTCCTGACTATCATATAGTCATTCCTCATCCTCCTTATTTTCTGTAGTCGCCTTCTTGTTTAGCCTGCAATCCCTCGCTAAATGTCCTATTTTCCTGCACTTAAAACATTCACCCTTTTTCTTTCTTTCCTCAAAGTCTTCTGATTGTTTGTCAGATTATTTCCCTAGGTATTTTTCTTGCCCTTTTTCACAGTTTTTACTACAAATACTTCTGACCCATCTTCTGCTGAAAATACTTGAGTTTTCTTTTTCTTTTTACTATTAAAATGTCTTTCTGCATGTCTAGCATATTCAAGTAATGGCTGTAATCTACTTGTTCGATGATCTACCATATGCTTCATAATAAAGCTACTAATGGGAGTTATACTACCCTTCAAGAATGCGTGCTTTAACCGTTGTTCATATGAGGAATCATGTGTCTGGTTTTCTGGTATCTGCATTCCGCAGTGATTATTAAAACACTCTAACAGTCAAGCATAATATCTATCAACTGTTTCACCTTCCTGTTGAATGCATTGATTAATGCAAGTCCAATCAGCCCTAGGCTTCCACTTTTCAGAGATTCGGTCTGTCAGACCTTTCACTCTGCCATCCAGTTCTGCATTAGTATGTGGGAGTGGTCTAAGTTGTGCATCATGAGGATTCCAGTCGCCACTGATCATGTGCCAATCTGGACCCACAATTTGTCTAACTACTTTTTCTACTTCCTCTCCATTTAAATGGTAACTTAATCTCATACCCTGTAAGTCTTCTAAAAATTTTCTAAAATTCACTTTTGGGTGGGGAATACCTTCCGTGGCTTTCTGGATATCTTCCGGTGTCCACGGTCTATAAACCAAGAGAGTCGGATCTTGTCCTGCCTGTCCTGTCTGAGGATTCGGTACTTCTATGAGTGGACACATCTCTTCTTCACTCATAGCCTGTGATGCTCTATTTAATTCATTTAATTCAATCTCCCTCCTCAAGTCGCGTGTTCGAGACCTGGTCTCGATAGGATCCCTGACAAACGGCTGTGCTTTCGCAGGGACAGCTGGGTATAGCGGAGGTGGATCAGCTCGTCCACTCGCTTCATATTCTGGTAACAGAAGTGGATGGGGTGAAAGTGGGGCCATTGCTATTACTAAGTTATTGTCTTCTTTGTCTAAGAACATTGTCTTTGAATTTTTAATTCTCTGCTCCCTACGATTTGCTTCCTCAAGCCACCTATGTGCCTGAGGGACTCCTAATTGTCTCTGCTTTTTTAATTGACCTTTCGCGTCTATTTTTAACTGTTTTACAAGTTTCATAAGTGCAAGTTTATCTAAATTATCCTCGAATTTATACTTATCGACCCATTTGGTGTAATATTTAACATTATCGACACGCTGTAATTACATATACTTCGCATCTTCAGTTAGGGGCGTGTCCCAGGAACTTTTTGTGCACTGATTTCCCATTGGTGTCTTAGCTAAGCTGTAGATTGTTACATAACCCTTTCTATCATGTGGTACCACAAATCTATACCTTTTTACAGTTTATCTAGAATAACTGTCTACCTATTCTGTTTCCCAGATCTATGACAAAAAACAGTAACCCCTTTTTCTGTCCATGATCTGCATACACAAATTTACCTGACAAAAAACAGTTCTGTACTTAGTCCCTGATCTTAAAACAGAAATAAGGTAATTCCTCCTTACCTGACCCTCCGTGAGTTGATCCACCAGATCGTTGACTCGTCCTCCAATCCCAGATCCGAAACAGTGGCTGGCCTCTTTCGAATGACAATTCAGTCAGAGGTCTTTCAAAACAGAAGAGACGATTTGGCCTCTTTTCCGTACGGATGCATGCCACTGGGCCAATTCTGACCTAGGCCTAGAGCGAGAGATACATTTCCAGCTCGAAGGACCAATCTGTCAAAGGAAAAATATACTTTAAAAATGATCAAAACATGGTAGGTTCAGGTTAAGGCACTTTAATCTTGCAGCAAGGAGACAAAAACGTGCTAATACAGAGTTTGTCTAACCAGAAACAGGAAGTACATTCATTTTTATAGATTCTCAAATTAATCCTGTCCTACCATGCTGATGTAACAGATTACTACCTTTTCATCATCATCTGCTGACCATCTTTCCCATGAATTTCTGCTGATTTAAACAATTTGTATGTGAAACTTCCTGAGGAAAACAACATGGCCTTGGTTACTTTCAGTTAGATACTTGTTATGTTACATTCAAGTTACTACGGCTAAATCAAGCACAATGCTAGCAGTTCATTTCTCTAATAATCCTTTGTCTACTTTATCTCTAAATTACTGCAGCTGCAGAGGTTCCCATCCTCTGGACAAGGCTGTTTGTCTAGAATCATTACATTTATAATATAAGGCATTGTTCATTCATTTACTTCTGACCTAGCAGATAAACACCTGCTTCTCAAGTACATTTCCACAAGGCATAAACAAGAATATTGCTGTGCTAGCAGTTACTAGGTCAGAGGGCAACTTGCAAGTTTCAGAAAGCATGCTGCAGTTTTCAAAAAGCATCTTTTTCAGTCTCATATGAAACTCAATGTGTATAAAACGCAGTGCATGAAAATAGAATGAAAAGCGTATTAAAAACACTTGATTATTAATTTGGCATTAAGCATACACACATTAATACATAGTTTTCTAACAGTCAATAATTATATATTCCTCTTTTGAGAATAATTGGGATCATACCATAAATAATTTGAGGGAGCCCATTTGTGGTATAAAGCATTTAGGAGCAGCATCTGTCCATTAGTAGTGACTAGTGTCAGTTTTCTGTTTTCCATCACTAGATCAAAGCTGTACCTGAAAATGGACGGGAATAAACTTTGTTTTATCTGTACTGAGATTCTGTTCCACAGCAGTGGTATCCTATGCGAGATATACCTGTCCCTCTAAACCATTCTGTTGATGTTGTAGAAGAGGTGTAGATCCCTAAATGAAGTATTTCTGATGCCAGTTGACTTACTGATGTGCAATAAATCCATCATTAATGGATCAGAGAATGCCTTGTATGCCAGACACAGGTCATTGCAAAGCAGTCTGTAAAATAACATGTATAGTGACAGGGCTTTGAGTTGCTCCATGTAGGACATGCTTAGGCTTTATATCCTTTTAGTAAATTATTTCTGTGTATGTTCCATTTGTTGCATATGTATGGACAGATACATACCAAAGGGGGCAATATATTCAATGGCTGGCCTAAAGAGAGCTGAGTAAAGGTGGAGCAATGACATCCCCTAGATTGAGACACAATCTCTTTGTTTATAAACTATGCAATATAGAAGGACTTTCTTACACCAACAGAAATGTTAGTCAAAATTAGGTGACTGTCTACATAAGTTCTTAAATCTTGATGAGATTAGATGCTGCTATAAGTCCAAAGGTTCCCTCGTCAAAAGACTGAACAAATCAAAAAACATACACGAGTGAAACCACCATGAAAAAATACTGCTGTATAGAAGTCCAACTGATTTATTAAATAAAAAGAACAGATGAGCACTTTCGCGTACCAACCAGTACGCTTCTTCAGATCTTAACATCTAAATTTATAAAACCACTTTTATACAAAGGCTCATACTCAAAAATGATCAATTAACCAATCAATTTAACAATTAAACAATTAAACAATGAAATAATCAGTACAGTACAATAAAGTATACCAGCTTCCTGATAGCTCTGTGAGCTCTACAAGTAGAAAGCACAGAGAGAATGAGACATACCTAAAAATCCTGTTCCTCCAAATAACTGTGCATTCCACAGACTGGTGGAATCAAATAAAATAGATACAAGGAAATGATGAAATAACAATACTTTAAAATCACCAAACACCCATCATTCCTAGCGTATATTTTTCAAAAATACATATATAATATATACGCATATAAAAAATAAAAAATAAAAATACCTTATATACTATATTAATTCATGTGCAAAGTTTCATTAATTAATTACCATAAAATAATACCTATTATATTATGTAGATACAAATACAAATATAATTGTAAACATACCAAGTGCATAAAAATAAAGATGAATGTGTGTATATGAAAATGTATATGCATAAATAAATGAATAATTAAATAAATAAATAAATAAATAAATAAATGAAGCGAATAAATAAATATATGACAAAATGCCCATACTCAATGAAACACTACATTATACTTATTAATAGAGCAAATACTGATATTTTAATTATAAATAAATGTATTTATATAAAAAGTGTAAAAACCTTAATTTATTACTACGTGCTTCAAGTATGGGCTTAATATTTATGGACTGATTAAGACCAGATAATAAATGTTCTTAAATCCTGAAAAACTGGGTCAACTCTTAGGGGTGTATTGTCAGTGTGTGTGGTAGTTCCCTGGGGTAGATGACTTCCAAAGGATGCAATAATGCATTTTTTGGCATTTAGTTTTAGACCGTGAGTTTGACATCAGTTATTTATTTGAGACAAACATTCCTGCGGGATGGCTAAGTTATTTGGGGTTTCAGTGACTGCTCCTAGCTTGCAGTTATGTGCAGACTTAATCAGCCTGAGCTTTGGTATTGTTTTTTACTTCAGAAAAGTAGTTGCCAAACAGGAGAGATCCCAGCACAGAACCTGGGTGACTACAATGGTGACTGGTAACTCCCCTGTTTTGATTATCTGCATCCTATCTTTGAACCAGTTGGCAAACCAGTGGGTGACATAGGGGTTTATTCCCATTTAATTTACATTTTCTACTATGCCAGAGTGGGGAAATGTGTAAAAAGCTTTGGCCAGGTCAAGGTATACAGTGTGTACCATTTCACTTTCATCCATTGCTTTGGTGATCTTTTCAAAACAATCCATCAGTATGTGTAAATATGACCTTCCTTTGATGAATCCAAACTGAGACAGGTCCAGTGTTTGGAGGTTTCCTATGCCCTGACTAATTAATTCCATAATACTTCTTTCCATGGCTTTGTATATGAAGCCGGTCAGACATATGGGTCTGTAATTGCCTCAGTCTGTGGAATGTCCTCCCTTATGCAGGGGAATGACTTTAGCTTTTCTCTATCTGCTTGGTACAAAACCCGTATGGATGCTGAGATTGAACAGTTTTGTTAGGAATGTGGCTAAATCATGCTTCATTCTATTTAAGATTCTGCCAAGAATATTGTTAGGACCCATCAATCCATTATTTTTAGCTTTTGATAGCAGTTTTCGGAAATGGTCTTGTGTGATAGCTGCAGGTGAGCCAGTTTCAGTTATATGTTGAGGGACAGATGGAGGGTAAGGGAGAGGTAAAGTCAGAAGTAAATTTATGAGCCATTAGGTTAGCTATATTTTCAGTTTCAGTACAGGTAGCATCATCCCCAATCAGCTCAGCACATTGTTGTGTTGTGCTTTTTAAATTACATACATAATAAAAAATGCCTTATGATTATCTTTGGCTTGGGTAGCTATTTTAGCCTCAGAGTTGGCTTTGGTAGATTTTATTAGTATCCTGAGTCATTTGCTTATCTCAGTGCTATAGACTCTAACATTTTGGGAATTATTTTTCTTACTTTTGGTCAAAAATCTTTTCATTTTATTATAAGGCTTGTTGATGTTATGGTTCCACCATGTGGGTTTGTTTCTGGGGTTTGCATTGCACTTATTTCTGTGGGGTACAGCTACATCTCTGCAGCTGTTTACATACTGGTATAATGTGGTGGTGTACATTTCTGTGTATTCAGTAGTGTTAACTGGGTTTGGTGGGGATTTGAAGCTTACCAATGTATCACTTAGGAGCAGGTAGTTTGTCTTAAAGAAATTTCTGAAAGGTACTTTGGGTGGAAGGGATTTCTGGTTTCAGTTTTATTTCAAAGGAAACTATTTCATGGTGAGACCTAACAAGTGATGAAATATGCAAGGGATGGTGCAAGATGCTCCTATATTAGTAACAACAAGATCCAATATGTTATTCCTCCAGTAGGGACTCTGATTAATTGTTCCAGGGCATTTGTGTTTAGAAAATCTGGGAATCTCTGTGCTTGTGCACTAGTGGCAGTGTTGGTTTCCCAGTCAATAGTTGGATAGTTTAGATCATTTAGGAAAATTGTTTAGGTTTGATACTAAGTGATTCTAGTTCATGTAGATAGGCATTATGACTTTCTTGGGTCATAGAGGGAGTTCTATAGCTAGATAATGTGTGGTATGAGACCTTTCTGATGGTTATTTGGACAAAAAGAAGCTCTAGTGCATCATCCTTATTTACAAGCCTTGATGTGAGTCTCTTCTGAATTTAGACTGATACACCTCTCCATTTTTTCTCCTCCTGTGCAGTACCTGGTCTAGATATGAGGAAGGCATTATATCCCTGCACAGCTGGCCTGCGTTCTGCTATTTTAAACCATGTCTCAGTCACTACGCAGATGTCAATGTCTTCAAAGATGAGAAGAACTTGTAGGGAGTAGAGTTTCATGTTCAGACTCCTAGCATTGATCAGCAACACCTTTATGTTTTCCTTTATTTGACAAAATAAGAATAAAAACAGAATTGTTGTTGCAGAAACACATAAAACTAACATTGCAGACTGATAATGCTGATCTCAGTTTTAATTATAACCAGCTGGAAATGACAGCAGTACATTTAAGTCTGCAATTGTCAGTGACTGCCCAATGAGTGAACATGAAAATTAATTTATCAAAGCAATAAATTACATTGCAGTTTGACAGAGAGGTTTAAGGCTATGTGTTGCTTAACCAAGGCCCTGCACCACTCCAGAGTTTAAGTCTACAGCCTTTATTCAACTACTGTATGAATCTGAGCAAGGCACTTACCTCCCCAGGTGCCCTTGGAAAGGAATACTTGTGCCCTGTGGGCTTAACTAGTTAAAAACTGAAAAAATATCGATGGCATGCTACTGGATGTTTCTTTCAAATGTACCAGACTCAATGTCTACAAGTGTGTGTGTGTGTGTGTGTGTGTGTGTGTGTGTGTGTGTGTATGCTTGTGCATGAATGTATTTTCTCATTTATTTGTGTATAGAAAATAAGCTATAAGAACACTTAAACAGACTTAATTCATATACAAAGGTCATAGTTGCATGTCTTTGAAAATACAACATTATCTGTGCATTTCAAAATATAAACCTATGCTGAAAGAAGTAGCTCCACAGACTTTGTCTTTTTTCACCAAACCTCTAAAATAGATCAGTTAAACAAATATGCTATTCAATTTTCTCACAGTTTTCTGTATTTCTGAAAAAGGAATTACAGCTATGTAACTGTAAAAACAAAATGTTAAAACTGGTAAGAGTTAATTTTGTGTTTAACTTACATGTCATGAATCCATGCCGGTAAAATATATCCACAGCAGTCATGCAGCAATGCTAGTTAGCAGACAATTATTATTAGTTTTGTATGCAGCACTATATGATATTAAAGCTGACAATAAAAGCTTGTCCTACCTTCCCTACCCCCCAAAATAGTCACATCCATGTGATAATGAACTATTTTCACTAATGGGCTTCCGAAAATTCATTAGTTTTTTTTAACAGCTGCTTATGGGTTGCTTTGGGCCCAGGTCTGAACATCACTAAATTGAAAAGCCCTTAGCCCTTAGAAATGTTTTTACAAACTTTCATTTCTCTTTTCAGCTACAGTGTCCCGCCATCTTACAAAACTATAGATCAGAACAGAGCTATAGTCTAGTCATGCCCAGAGGTGCAGAAAAATTTGCAAAGTGATGATAAAATTGGCAAAGTGATTATCACTTACTGCCTACTTATATCATGTCACTGTATTTATCATAGCCATAAAAAATAATTATGGTGTTTTGGGAATGCCCTCCCATTATATTCTTTCAAAAATCTTAACTAGCATCCCTTGTCCTACACAAACTTACACACACTCTCATACACATATCTGCATACACACACACACACACACACACACACACACACACACACACACACACACACAAACACTATTCCCCAGCATTTATTCTGGCATGTCTGACTTAAATGTCCTGCTCCTTTTTTAATTTTTGTGATTCTTGTCAGATGAATTGCACAGCAAGTCTGTTAGTCTTATTATTTCTAACACACTGAAATTTCATACCATTATGGCCTGTTTCTTATGTACTCTGTACAAAGAATGACAATGACTCCATATATCTTTCCATTTATTTTAACAGCATGTCACATGAATCCAGAGGATCTGATTCTTGACATGAACAAACCAGAGACACATAGAGTTTACAATTCAATACACTTACAACACAAAGGACATCAGTAGTGCCAACTAATTTTTAAGTGTATCAGTGTTAACTGTGTTAATTCTAATGTTCTATATAAAACTTTAAAAGTAAACAGAAAAAGAACAAGTACTTTTCCATAGTAATCTCTCCATCAAGGTGTCAAATTCTGAAGTCCACATGCATTTCTTTGCTGTCTGCTATCAACAGTGCTATGGTATTGTCTCACTGTAAATTTCCAGGTTGTTCCAACAAATGGTTGCATAGTGTGTTCATTAATATTAAAGTAGCTTGTTACTATTACTTAAGGATCTTGTTTTCATTCTGATACTATTTGGTGGGGACACTCTACTGTAGTAGTGTCTTTCTGGAGAAGAACAAGACAAAATACTTTGCAATGCACTTCAAATAATTCTACTTCAGTAATACAGAACGTGAAAACATCACATTATCTGTCTTGTCAGTAGAGGTTTAAAGTTCATCATGCCTATGACGGTAGCCTATTATTCTGACAGACGTATTCAGCTGCGCAGAACCTGACTCTGCTCACTGTAAGTGGCCGCAGGAAAATTGTAGGCTTTTCCAAGGTACAAAGAATTGAAAAGTGATTATGCCCGGGATTCAAAACAATTGTGTAGGTTTCTCATGAAGCCTACAAAATGTCTACATCTTAGTGCGACGAGCAGCAGCACTAATCGCATATGCATCATCACACTAACATGAATACAAGCACATTTCCATGACCAGCAACAGCGTTGGCAGCCAGCACAAGCAAATAGAGTAAAAAAAAAAACAGGCGTGTCTATGGGCAAACCTGTTAAATGTGCTCATGCAGACAGCACAAAGAACTACATATGGGAAATAATGCGTGCTGTACACAGGCAGAGAAAGTGTACTGTGCACATCAATGCAACATATGAATACAGTAATAAGCAAGATGGGATGTGAAATGGCAAGAGTAGCTACAATTACCAGACAGGAAAAGTGTACTGAGGACACTATGCAGAGAAATCAAACAGATGGATATAGAAAGATGTAATAGGGGGGTAAATGTTCAAATTCTTGTACGATAATTGCTGTGTAGGTGATTATGTCACAAAGACAAATTTGTAATACAATTTTGCAATATATATGTCAGAATAAATACTGGTCACAATCCGTGAGTAAATGTATGTAAATAAAAGTGGACATGATATAGGAAGTGACAAGTTACACAAATTCACACTGTAACAGAGGGGAATTAGGTGACATATGAATGTCACTGACATGCTGAATCATGCTGACAGTTTGCAAAAACAATACGTTCATAATGGGATATTTGCACAGCGTGCACTTTGTCAGCATAACATGTTGGAAAATATGAATGGCTCAGAAAACGCAATCTTCTTTTGCATGCCATTAATGTCAGCACTGTCCTGTGTGTTAATTGAGTACACCACAGAAATAGGCCTACCACAGGTATGATGAGGATCTCCCTTAGAAGGAATTATGCACCTCAATATTCCAATAGTTATGGATCACATACATAGATGTGTGTGGTGCTACAATTGTGGGAGCAGAGTGTGACATACGTAATACCTTTGCATAAGACACTCCTGCCTGATGCTGTTATTGCACTGACAAATAAGAACAGATGCAAACCCCACACCCTGATGCAATGTAGTCCCCAGAGCTGTGTATTGTCAGCATCTGTCACATGAGATAGTAATGGGTATTGCCACAAACAAATGAAATTAATGTGTGAATTAAGAAACTATCCCTGAGAATGAATGCTATATTGGCAAGTCACACTAATGGCAATTAAATGAGTATACCCATGTGCACACAGTTGTGATCAGTCTTACATCAATGTTTTGTGGTCAAGGATAGCATCTTTGTATGTCCATTTACATACCATCCAAGATATGGAGCACGCTCGTGTACACCACAGTACTCAACACATGTGCCAAGATAGCAGTATCACCATTAGACTGGCAGAAGAAATGTGTACTTTCAGGAAATCTAAAGCTATATTGACATCTGTATGTGTAACAAGTCAAGAGATAACATGGACATGATGTAATGCTTATTTTGTGATGTCAGTATTTTACACAAAATGAATCCCTATGCTAGAATTGAACATCAAGCTGTACCAGTTCTCCAAGTAACAAGGCAGCTATTAATCTCATTCACCTCAGTGGAACTGTTAATACAACTTTTGAAGTCCACCTATGTGAAGCCATTCAATTAGGTGTACTTTATTTGCCCATAAATGTTATCTGCTAAAAGCTGATGGGGTCTCTGTTACTCCATATGTATAAAGCATAATTGGGATGGCAGAACAGTTAAGTAATAACTGCATACGGTCACTCAGTTTTGGTTAGGAACACTTGCCTAACAGCTGATAAAATCAGCACTTATATTGGGATCAATATATGTGACATGTGGGAGGGTGGCCTAATTGTTAAGGTGTTTACCTTACAAACACAAAGTGCATGGTTTGAGTCTCACAAAAGATAATTAGCTAGGCTTAAAATAGCTTGAAAAGGCAGTTAGCCTAATACTAATCTATGAACCTATGTTATAAGTGTGTGGTGAATTGTAATATTTGTAGTTATGTGAAGCATTACATCATGTGTATGAATCAAGGGACATGC
This sequence comes from Protopterus annectens, assembly GCF_019279795.1. Classification (NCBI taxonomy): domain Eukaryota; kingdom Metazoa; phylum Chordata; order Ceratodontiformes; family Protopteridae; genus Protopterus; species Protopterus annectens. The sequence continues at coordinate 1,852,350,449 of NC_056728.1, forward strand.
ATCCCTGTATTAACTAGGCATACCCAAGCACACTTTTAGCCCCCTGCTGTTGTCACTTTGACAGTAGAACAACAATAATATACCTTGTGTATATAATCATATATTGGAACACATGCCTTACATTACATTGTCTCATGCCCTCACTCCTGAGAAGATGTCTCACTACAACTTGATAGAATGACAATCTATTAAAATGACAGCATCAGTCTTTTTTAATTTCAACAAATCTTTTGGGTTTCAACATGAAACTCAGTAACTTGCCACAAAAATCTTTCACAGAAAAATGAATAGACACTAAAGGTCTAATCCAGCCAACTTATGAAAGTACGGACACCAAAATTAGTGCTTTCATTCACTTTATTTCTTGTGAACTTCTTCAGAAACAATTTGAACTCCACCCATAAGCACTTTATATAATGATAAAATGAATCACATGATGAATGATGTCATAAAATAATTAATTAATTAATTCCATACCAAAAAAATAAAATTAGAATAAAATAATTCTTCATTTTACATATACATAGTATCAAATAATACATATGACATATAAATTACTTTTTCATTTGTAAAAAACATTTTATATTTATTCTTTCATTTAACCCAGGGGTATAGTCTGCTCCTAGGTATAATTGTCAAAGAGATTCCTTACATTCCAAAATAACTTTACTATCTCCCATAAATACTCTTTGGCTAACATTATCCAATGACTGCCACCAGTACTGTTAGCCAACAGGGTGCTGTTGGAAATTGGGCTACTGTTGGCTGAAGGAGGAGAAGAGGCAGAAGGCATGGCTAAAGGCAGGAAGAGAGGAGAAAGTCTAGGACTGTGGTAGTGAGGGTCGGAACTGTGAATGTTGGCAGTATGACTGGTATAGGAAGAGAGCTAGCTGATATGATGGACAGAAGGAAGGTTGGTATATTGTGTGTGCAAGAGACCAGATGGAAGGGGAGTAAGGCTAGGTGTATCAGAGGTGGGTTCAAATTGTTTTACCATGGTGTGGATGGCAGGAGAAATGGTATAGAAGTTATTCTGAAGGAACAATATTCTAAGAGTGTTTTGGAGGTGAAAAGAGTGTCAGACAGAGTGATGTTTATGAAGCTGGAAATTGATGGTGTAATGATGAATGTTGTTAGTGCATATGTTCCACAAGTTGGGTGTGCAATGGATGAGAAAGAACAATTTCGGAGGGAATTGGATGAAGTGGTGTCGACTGTACCCAAGGGTGAGAAAGTGGTGATTGGAGCAGATTTCAATGGGCATGTTGGTGAAGGGAACAGAGGGGATGAGGAAGTGATGGGTATGTATGGTGTTAAACAAAGGAATGCAGAAGGTCAGATGGTAGTGGATATTGCGAAAAGGATGGACATGGCTGTGGTGAATATGTATTTTAACAAGAGGGAGGAGCATAGGGTGACATACAAGAATGGAGGAAGATGCACACAGGTGGATTATATCTTATTTAGGAGGGTCAGTTTGAAGGAGATTGGAGACTGTAAAGTGGTGGCCAGAGAAAGTGTAGTTAGGCAGCATAGGATGGTGGTTTGTAGGATGACGTTGGTAATCAAGAAGAGGAGGAGGAGTGTGAGGGCAGCACCAAGGATCAAATGATGGAAATTGAAAAAGGGTAATTGGAGGTGGAGTTCAGGGATGAGTTAAGACAGGCACTGTGTGGCAGTGAAGAGTTACCAAATAGCTGGGTAACTACAGCAGAGCTAGTAAGGGAGACGGCTAGAAAGGTGCTTGGTATTACATCTGGACAAAGGAAGGACGACAAGGAGACATGGTGGTGGAATGAAGAAGTACAGGAGAGTATACAGAGAAAGAGGTTGGCAAAGAAGAAATGGGATTGTCAGAGAGATGAAGAAAGTAGACAGACGTATAAGGAGATGAGGTGCATGGCAAAGAGAGAGGCGGCGAAGGCTAAGGATAAGGCATATGAAGAGTTGTATGAAAGATTGGACACTAAGGAGGGAGAAAAGGACCTGTACTGATTGGCTAGACAGAGGGACCGAGCTAGGAAAGATGTGCAGCAGGTAAAGGTGATAAAGGATAATGAGGGAAATATACTCACAAGCGAGGAGAGTGTGTTGAAGAGACTGAAAGAGTACTTTGAGGGGTTGATGAATGAAGAAAATGAGAGAGAGAAGGTTGGATGATGTAGGGATAGTAAATCATGAAGTACAATGGATTAGCAAGGAGGAAGTAAGGATAGCTATGAAGAGGATGAAGAATGGAAAGGCTGTTGGCCCAGATGACAAACCTGTGGAAGCATGGAGGTATTTAGGTGAAATGGCAGTGGAGTTTTTAACCAGATTGTTTAATGAAATCTTGGAAAGTGAGAGGATGCCTGAGGAATGGAGAAAAAGTGTTTTGGTACCGATTTTTAAGAATAAGGGTGATGTGCAGAGCTGCAGTAACTACAGAGGGATTAAACTGATCAGTCACAGCATGAAGTTATGGGAAAGAGTAGTGGAAGCTAGGTTAAGAAGGGATGTGATGATTCGTGATTAGCTGTATGGTTTCATGCCGGGGAAGAGCACTACAGATGCAATGTTTGCCCTGAGAGTGTTGATGGAGAAGTACAGAGAATGTCAGAAGGAGTTGCATTGTGTTTTTGTAGACATAGAGAAAGCATATGATAGGGTGCCTAGAGAGTAGTTGTGGTATTATATGAGGAAGTTAGTAGTGTCAGAGAAGTATGTAAGAGTGGTACAGGATATGTATGAGGGTAGTGTGACAGCGGTGAGGTCTGCTGTGGGAGTGACGGATGTGTTTAAGGTGGAGGTGGGGTTACATCAAGGATCAGCTCTGAGCCCTTTCTTATTTGCAATGGTGATGGGCAGGTTGACAGACGAGATCAGACAGGAGTCCCCGTGGATTATGATGTTTGCAGATGGCATTGTGATCTGTTGTGAGAGTAGCGAACAGGTGTAGGAGACCCTGGAGAGATGGAGATATGCTCTAGAGAGAAGAGGAATGAAGGTCAGTAGGACTAAGACAGAATATATGTGTGTGAATGTGATGGGTGGATAGAGGAATGGTGAGGATGCAGGGAATAGAGGTGGCAAAGGTGCAGGAGCTTAAATACTTGGGGTCAATAGTTCAAAGTAACGGTGAGTGTGGATGAGAGGTGAAGAAGAGAGTACAGGCAGGATGGAGTGGGTGGAGAAGAGTGTCAGGAGTGATTTCTGACAGACGAGTACCTGTAAGAGTGAAAGGGAAGGTCTACAAGAGGGTAGTGAGACCAACTATGTCATATGGGTTGGAGACAGTTGCATTGACAAAAAGGCAGGAGTTTGAGCTGGATGTGGCAGAGTTAAAGATGTTAAGATTTGCACTGGGTGTGATGAGGGTGGACAGGATAAGAATAAGTATATTAGAGGGTCAGCCTAGGTTGGAAGGTTTGGAGACAAAGCCAAAGAGGCAAGATTACGTTGGTCTGGACATGTGCTGAGGAGGGATGCTGAGTATATTGGGAAAAAGATGCTTAAGATGAAGCTACCAGGTAACAGGAAAAGAGGAAGGCCTAAGATAAGGTTTATGGATGTGGTGAGAGAGGACATGCAGGTGGTTGGTGTGACAGATCAAGATGCAGAGGACAGGAAGAAATGGAAACAGGTGATCCGCTGTGGTGACCCCTAACAGGAACAGCCGAAAGAAGATGATGATGATGATGACTATCCAAGACAGAGAAAGTGAACTTCGTGAAATTTTTACATGCAATAGAATGTCTTCCTAAAGCATTAGCTAAATCTTTTTTTCTTTATAGCTAAAAGATGTTCACTAATTCTTTTCTTTAAGCATCTTGTAGTCATACCCATATAATAGCTTGGGCATGAAAGGCACTGGGCTATATAAACCACCATCTCACTATTACATGTATAATAATTTTTAGACCAATGTATCTTCCCAGTATGTAGAAATTGAACTGACAAAGAATTGCTTATATATCAACATTGTCTACAATTGTTACAAGCATAGGTCCCTTTAGTCAGAATTTTACTTTCTCCAGTACCATCACCCCTATTTACTCCACGTTCTAATAAGCTCTTAATATTATTTGTTTTCTTAAATGTAAAGTTTTGTCGTTCACCGATAATTTTTATAAAATCCTGATTCCCCAGTAATACTTTCCAATTATCTACTATGATATTTTTAATACACCACATTTCATTTGTAATAAGTAAAACAAATGTGCATGAACATTCTTTGTTATTATTAACCACATTTCTATCATGATATTGTGTGTAGAAAGTTGCATCTGAATAGACAAAATAGGACAGGCTTTACCCTTTCTCAAACCTATTGCTTCATTTTCAATGAGTTCTAACCACAACACATCATACCCTCTTGCCTCATAAAATGTCCTCACAATCTTCATTTCACTAATAAATGTTTCATCTTGCGAAGTTAATCTACTAAGTCTAATGAGTTGTCCCTTAATCACTCCGTTTTTCATATGGAGTGGATGTAGGCTTTCTCTATGCAAATATTGATTTGCAAATGTAGATTTTCTATAGATGTTACTAATGAACTGTTTAGAAGCTAAATCATACATCAGATGTAAATCAAGAAAATTCAAACTTTGACCATTCCCTCCTATGGAAAACTTCAAAAAATTCGTAGTGCCATTCAGATATGTTACAAATTTATCAAAATCTTCGGTGGTACCATGCTAAAGGAAGAACAAATCATCAATGTAATGATGGTAAAACAAAATATTTTTACCGAAATTACTGTTGTCAATAAATTTGCCTTCCCAATTGGCCATCACAAGGTTAGCATATGCCGGAGCAACGCTTGCTCCCATTGCTACCCCCAATATCTGCTTGTATAATTGATTATTAAATCTGAAGAAATTATTATCAAGCACCAATTCCATCAGGGTACAACCTGTGTTAATTTTGGAATTCTCTAAAACACTGTTTTTAGTTACGTATTCTCTTAGAAATTCTACCCCTATTTCTTAGTCAATACATGCGGACAGTGAAGCAACATCTAATGATGCAAAACAAAAATCTTCACTTGGTACATTTCAGTCTCTTAATAATTCCAACAAATGCCAGGAATCTTTTAAATAAAATTTTGAGGCTTGCATGATGGGATTAAGAATAAAATCCAAGTGGAAAGAGTTTCAGTCTTAGATTTAGTGGCCGATATAATCGGTCTAAAGGGGGGATTTAAACTATTCTTCTGTATTTTTGGTATGCCAAAAAAGACTGCCATTTTTGGATGTTCAACTTGTAAATATGTGTAGTTTTGGTGATCTCTTTCACCTTGGTAAAACATATCGAATAAACGTGTCTAAGCGTAAATAACTTTCATTAATAAAGTTAACATCCACTTTTTTATATGTTTCCCCATCTTTTAGCAAATCTTCTATAAACTATTATAGTCTTTTTTGTCCATGATAACTATTTTACCCCCTTATCAGCCTTCATCACTCTTAGCTGACTATTTTCGCTAAGAGTTTTCAATGCCTTTACTTCTGATTCATTTAAGTTTTGAATGTTCCTATCAGGTTTTATGGCTCTAAAACCTGCTTCGCATATATTTTGAAATACTTAGAGCGTACCTAATAAAGGTGGATTATAGGTACTAACTTTTCTAGGACCCAAATTGGGAGTACCACAATTAATATCATGCATAATATATTTTAAATTCAGTTTTCTCAAAGCTAGTCTGAAATCAACAATAACCCTAGCTATATTAAAAGAATTACTAGGAATAAAGGAAAAACCTTTCTTTAGGAGTTCAGTTACAGGTTGTGAGAAAACCACACCAGACAGATTGTGAATTTCTATATCATATCCAGTAGTGTTACATCCGCGGTGGTGGTGCTGCGGTAGCATTGTCGCCTCACAGTAAGACGCTGTCCGGTTCAATTCTCAGCTAGAGCGTCCTCTGCATGGAGACATGCGTGAATGGGCATACCTTTGTTGAAGGTTGTGCATCAGGGCTGGTAACTCAGCATGTAAAAATCAACTACCAATCATTAGCGGACCGGAGTTCTGCTGTGGCGACCCCTAACCGGGAAAAGCCGAAAGACACATACAATCCAGTAGTGTTACATCCAACTACCATTTCTTTCTGCTCCTGCCTCTTCCCTTCCCTTTGTTTTGTACTACTTTGGACCAAGTCGGTCCTTGCTTGTTTCCCTGTTTGTCTACCAAAAAAGGGGCCACATTATTAGAAGTGCTTGCCCCTTCATTGACAGTGGAATTTGTAGTACTATTATTTTTATGCATGTCCGTGGTTTGACCATTTTCAACATTCATTACATCATTATTATTAACACCAAAGGAACTTTGTGAATTAGTATTATTTTCAACACAGTTTGAATTGAGACACAAAGTGGAATTATTACCACTGTTAACTACTTCAGTGTTTAAATTACCACTACAAATGTTTATAGACTTGTTGTTATTCACAGTATATGCAGTCTTATTTCCATAGGCAAAAATGTCTCGCCTAAATTTCTTTTGTTTTCTTGCCACTATCGTGGCTCTTTGCCTATCCGCCTTTGCTGCAATACCACAGTATAAGTTGTTAAACAATGGAAGACAAGAAAAGTTTTTAATCTTCTTGTCTAAGTCACTCATTTGATTCTTAGTGTCTTCTAACTGTTTGCAATAATGTTCGATTAAAACGCACATCAAATTGATGCCAAAATCGTTGAACAGATCTACAAGTTTGTAATACAGACTGTCACCAAACGAAACACAGTTAGGGAACTTATTTGTTCTCAGTCCTTGCGGAACACACTTACGTTTAGTGCATTCTGACAAATAACTGATTTCAACGTCCAGCATAACATATTTTAAACTTAACTTCTCTAACTCAAAAATAGTTTGCAAGTTTTTTGTTCAAAGATTGAATTTGAAGCAGTGCCTTTACTTACAGGTGCATTCGCTTCAAATTTTTCGATGTCAGCAAAAGGATTTTTGGTTGTTTGTAAAACATGTTCCAAAACGCTGTTTTGAACTGATGATATATCTCCAGACTGTGCCCTATCAGCCTCCAAGGCTTGTGTTTGATTTAAAACCTTCCAACCTTGTCTGGAAACATTTTGTTCATCATTAGATCCAGTACTGCTGCCAACTGCATGTTCAAGACCCCTTTGAATAGCAGTTGTAATCACGTTGGTAATTTGCTCCGAAAAATTAGCAAAACTGTCGGGAACAGGATGAGTGGATAAATTTAAGAGCGTGTCCTGTGCCATACTTTCACCAACTTTGGATGGAACCAGACCAAAACTCGAACTCCAACAGGAAACTCAGTAACTTGCCACAAAAATCTTTCACAGAAAAATGAATAGACACTAAATTAGTGCTTTCATTCACTTTATTTCATAATTATTTTATGACATCATTCATCATGTGATTCATTTTATCATTATATAAAGTGCTTATGGGTGGAGTTCAAATTGTTTCTGAAGAGGTTCACAAGAAATAAAGTGAATGAAAGTGCTAATTTTGGTGTCCGTACTTTCATAAATTGGCTGGATTAGACCTTTAGTGTCTATTCATTTTTCTGTGAAAGTCTTTTGGGTTTCTAATACCATAACAGGAATGGACCCCATTCCTAAGTCAAAGTGCGATTAAAGTTCATGAAATTAGTATTGTTTCAATCTTTGATGCTAGCCAGAAGTGCTCTTTGCAGCACCTACAGTGGGCCCAGTACTGACTCCTTCTGCAATTCATATAGAGTTACATGTATCAGTAACATATCCAAGTGCGATTGTAAATTCTTTTTTATAAGACCCATTGCTATCACTACTATTGGAATTGTTTGGGTATCTTCTTGTACACTGCCCTCATTTCTGCCTGCAAATCTTGGTATTTTATGATGTTGTGTCTCTCTGTATGTAAGACACTGTAGTCACTGGGTATAGCAATTTCAATGGTCAATGCTACTTTTGTATTCATTTCATGGACTACTATAGCTCATTTTCTCGCATCTATTTTTTGAATTGTTGGTAATGAGTGATCCCATGTGATATAAACTTCATCATTTTCTATAATGCTTTGCGGCTCATGTTTCCATTGTTTTTCAGCTACTTCAGTATTATAATATTTGCACAATCCCCAATTCAACAATATTGCCACATTATTATGCCTTTCAGTATACAGCCCTTCTGACATTAGTATATCACAACCATCAACAGGATGGACAACTGTTTCCAATTCGGTTTTACAAAACCTATATTTGTCTGCTTCTCACTCATATTCAGTGGACTATGTAAACAAATGTACCTCTAGTCCACTATCTTGGGCCGCCAGTATTAACCTTTTGTTATTTGGTTTGAATTCATCTCTCCTTAACCATGCCTGAGTTTAATCCTGATCAACATGAGGTTGTTCCAAGAATTTTCTATACTTGTAACTGCATTTATGTATTTTCCACATTTCTTTCCTTCTCATCTGATCCTTTGCCTTATATTCTTTCTTTTGTTTTTTGGCACATTCAGTTGCTGCCTGATTTTTATCTACTTCTGGTTTGATTTCCATTCCTGCTTGACACTGATATGCTTCTGATAAACTAAACAGGGAAGTCATCTTAGACTTGTTATCCTCATTTTTTAAAACTTTCACTGTGTTTGGGTCTTGTAAGGTCAGCATATATTTATGCAGTCCTACGATTGCAGATCTATACATGTAATCAATTTAGAGGAGGCCCATACCTCCTCCAGAATGGGGAATATATAGTCTTGGTATAGAATTTTTAAAAATCATTTGATAAGCATGAAGCATCCTTCTTGTTCTACTGTCCAACTAATTGGACACCTTCTGAGGCTAGTCAGTCACTCAAAAACTGTAAGTTAGGAGAGGAAGAGCAAATTGGTTTATAGCTTGGACTTTGTTCCTAGATGTCAGCGCTGTTTTCAGTATTACTTTTAGCTGTCTAAAATCTTCCTTACTAAGTTTTATTTGCATTCATTTATGTCTTATAGGTACATAGCTTCATAGGTGTGTACTAGGCCAATGATCCTGGAAGGTTTACAAGCCTAGCCCATAGAGGTGCCCTGGCATCATGCCGCCATTAGTTCCTGGTGCCTTTATCAAGTAGAGCCACTGGAGTGATCCCTGGGGTGAACTTTCTATTTCCCATCCACTCATCAAGATTTCTCTTGAAAAGGGCCAGTGAGGTGCTCTGCTTGGCATGTATGGGAAGTCTATTCCAGACCATGGGCAGTCTCTGGGTTATAAACCTGTCCCTCCAGCATGGTCTGTTGATTGTGGTAATGAGGTTGAGGTCCCTGGAGCATGTGGTGTGGAGGGATTGGGATTTCTTTAGGTGTAACATTTCTAAGAGGGCTGGGTCAGACAATCAAGTAGAGATTGCCTCTTAATAGACGATATGAGACAGAGAACAGCTGGAGATTTTTGAGTCTGTCCATGTAGAGCATGTGTTTAAGGTCTAGGATCCTCTTCATGAGGTATGTTTGTCGCCTTTCCAGCTGTTGCAGGTGTTTAGTGAGGTACATGCCAAATGGGGCATTATACTCAATGGTTGGTTTAATGAGGGAAGAGTAAAGAGAGATGATGACCTCTTTCTTCCTGGATGCAAAACCCTTGGTTATGAGATGTGCCACACAGAAGGAGTTTCTGACCACAGTGGCAATGTGGTGGTCGAAGGAGAGGTTGCTGTCAACCTGAGTCCCCAGATCTCTTATAACGTCTTCAGTGTTCAGTGGGCTACCATCAATGTGGTAATTAGTGGGAACTGAGTTTTCCCAAAGGGAATGATGATGCATTTTTTGGCATTAAGCGTAAGGCCGTGGTTTTGACACCAGTTGTTGGTCTCAGTGAGGCCTTTCTGTAGGCTGTCTACATCACTTGGGGAGTTAATAATGGCTCCCAGCTTGCAATTGTCAGTAAACTTGGTCAATCAGAGTCAGTCTATGTTGGCCTGGACTTCTGAGAAGTAGATGCCAAACAGGAGAGGACCCAGAACTGATCTCTGTGGGACTCCACCCGTGACTGGTCAGCAGTCTGACTTGGAGTCAGCTACTTTCACACTGTGGGTTCTATCTGTGAGCCAATTTGTAACCCACCTAGTGATGTAAGGGTTGATGTCTAGTTTGGTGAGTCTATCAATAATTCCTGAGTGGGGAATGGTATCACAGGCCTTGACCAGATCGAGATAGGCTGTATGAACTGCCTTGCTCTTATCCACAGCTCTGGTGACTGACTCAAAGAAGTCAACCAGGTTGAGCAGGCATGATCTTCCCTTCACAAAACCAAATTGCATGAGATCCAGAGTTTGGAGATTCACTATATCCTTGTTAATTAGGTCCATGATGATGTGCTCCATAGCCTTACATATCACATTTGTCAGGCTAATGGGGCGAAAGTTCCCAGGGTCTGTAGTTACTACTCCTTTGTGGAGAGGGTTGACTGTAGCACTGCACCATTCTGTAGGGACAAAGCTTGAAGTGAGTCTGTGATTGAACAGGGCATACAGGTGTGGTGCTAGTTCACTTTGTAGTTCATGCAGAATACAGCCAGGGATATTGTCGGGTCCCATGGAAGCTGTATTTTTGGCCTTGGACAATGCAGCTTTAACCTGTGCTGCAGTAATGCTGGATACCTGGCATTCTTCCGGTATTGTGATTCGTCTTTTGGGGGGGAGAGATAAAGTTGGCACTGAATCTTTCGGCCAGTATGTTGGCAATATCTGTTGGCTCAGTATAGGAGGTACCATTGTGCAGTAACTCAGAGCAAATCTGGGTATTGCCGTAGAGATTCTTGATATAACTGTAGAAAGCTTTGTGGTTGTTTTTAGTGTCTGCCACAATTCTGCCTTCATAGCTAACCTTAGAGGTTTTGATGAGGGATCTCAACTTTTTGTTGAGACTCATAAGGGAGTTTTATTGCTGATCTTCCATCAATTCACAAATATTTATATACTCCCCTCTTGTTCAAGTTCTTTTATATCACATTCCTGTCCAAAGATGATGTTTTCTTGGTGCTGCAGCTTTCCTGCTAAAAAGGTTGTTTTTGTACATTTATCAAGATCAAATGACATTCTTATATCATATGAAAAGGTCTGACCACTTGTAGTTGTGCTTTCAGTTCTTCTTCTGATGAACTATACAGTTTTAAATCATCTACAAAAAGAAGATAAGTCTTTACACTTTGTGGTTTTCTGGGACCAAATTGTGGCCATGACCTAATCGGTTAAATAGACAGCTTAAGGGGTTAAGGGCAAGACAAAACAGCAGTGGTGACAAAGAGTAAATCTGGAATATTCCCCTTTGAAAATTTTCTCCTGGAATAATAATTTGTCTTTTAACATGGCTTAACTGAAAAGTGGTTTGACACTATTTCATTGTTGCTTAAATGTAATCAATCAATCTAAGGTGTAGAATGTAGGATACTGTCATATTCTTCTTTGTAGTCTATCCATACCATACTTAGATTCTTCCCCATTTTGCAGTTCTCAATTATAACTTTATTTAACAATAAACGATCCTTTGTTCCATTTGACTTTCTTCTGTTACCCTTTGTGTCTAGTGCCATGATTGAGTTTTCTTCTAAATGACTATAAACTCTACTGGCATCAGTTCCAGTGTATAGTGTAAATGTTATCAGAAGGCAAGGTCTATAGTTTTTAGGATAGCTTGCAGGTTTGCTGTTAAGTAGGAGTATTGTTTTTCCTGTTGCTAACCAGGTTGGTGTCTGATCGGGGTGCACATACATAAATAGTTCATACTCATGACTGAACATTCATGTAAAGATGTTAATACTTTTAGCCAGAAGTTAGTGCTACATCTGGGCCTGGGGTTTTCCGGTTAGGAACTTTTCTTAACTTTGTTTCAATCTCTCTGGCCATTATATCATGTACATTTGAACTTTTTTATTCTTGGGGTCTGAATGGAGAGATTATAAATCAGCAAGCAAAGGAGAATAGTATTGCTGGAAGTGAATTTATTCTCAATTCTTGGTTCATAGCTTCATTGATTAGTACTAGGCTAACTAGCATTGTGAGCCATTTTAGACTAGCCAGTTGCCCCATGTGAAAATCAAACCCCGCATCTTGTGTCTGTAAGATAAACACCTTAGCCATTATTCCAATCTCCCACCCAATGTACCTTCATGAGGTGGACTCTTTTTTTCACAAAATCTCACCAAGATGACACTGCTATATAGACTGTATTTTACGTAGCATATATCATGGACAGATGTAGGTTCAAAAATAAAAATGATGCTGGGTGCACAAGACCCAGGATAAAAAAGTGTCCAATCCAGATAGGCTTGCTGGTGCCAGAACTGGAAAAATTACAGTGCATAATCCTCAAGACACAGAAACATTCCTACAATGGCATTAGGCCAGTCTCAGATATAGATGGCCTCCATTGTAGAAGGAAGTAGCAATCCACAAAAATCACAAGAACTGATAGGCCAAAAGAGAGCCATAAAGATGATAGAGTGGACTATTGAGCATAAGAGAGAAATGATGTATTGTTGATATTATGCAAGAAGCCCAGAAATTCCAGACAGAATATTTACAAAAAGATGTGATGTCATCTATATATTTCAAATCCCGGCATCACTGCTTACAGTCAGCATATATGTTAACAGTGTTATAGCCAATATGTGCTGTGCTCATGTGTAGATATTGTCTCTTGTTACAAGAGTATATTCTACATTTCCATTGGACATGCTGTACTGAAGACTCATTCATGGATGATTGGGTTATAATGATGGTATATAAATCTTAATGATTGCAACAGATATTAGCAATGGTATGTTGTCATGCATGGGCAATGTGGACTGTTAATACCAAACAATATTTAATGTTCCAATGCAGGGGGGATAAAAATGATGATTTATGTGCTTCAAGGCTGTATGTGGTTGTATCATTTATAAGTGTTAGTGCTGCAGCCCCGAGCCAACTGGCCTGAATGAAGTGGTCAAACAATTCACAACATTTCACATGAATACATTACACAGTTTACAGGTAATGAAGTAATATCACTTCTTAAAGTGCAATGCAAAGAAATTAATTCCAACTGAACTTTTTTACTGGTTTCCTATGGAAGGTTTCAAATTCTTTGTATGGCAACTAAATAGATGTTTCCTGCTTCATTGCTTCCTCCTTAATTTAGGGATCCATTGCTCTATCCCATGTGAAGTTATCAGAGTTAGATTTTCTACACTAAATCCTTCTCTTCATAGGTAATCCATAACCACAGTTTCTATTTCTTTAACTTATCCATTACTAATCCTCTTTTCTACTTTTCCTCTTTGCTTTATTATGTTTTGTATTGCAAAATCTTCCATGTCTGGATGCCTTTGCCTATATTTCTCTTCAAATATCAGATCTTTTTGTATTGATCAGTGTTGTTTTTCCTTTGCATAAATATTGCACCATATTAAAATCTCTTTTTTTTCCCCGTGTCCACAATTCTTCTTCAGATGTCTCCTGGTCTTCCTCTTTCATCTTATTGTGGGGGACTCATAGGTTCATAGGTTGGTACTAGGCTATCGGCTCTAGGGCCTATATATGCCTAGCCATAACAATTCCCTGGATATTTCTTCCCACAATATTTACATCCCTGAACCCCTGTCTAGCAGGGTGACTGACGTGATCCCCGGGGTGAATTTCCTATCTCCCATCCAATCATCAAGGTTACTTTTGAAGAGGGCCAAGGAGGCACTCTGCTTGACATGTATAGGCAGTCTATTCCAGAGTATGGGGAGTGTCTGGGTCAGGAACCTATCCCTCCAGCATGTTTTGTTCATTGTGACAACAAGGTTTAGATCCCTGGAGTGCGTGGCTCTGAGGGATTGGGATTTCTTTAAGTGGAGCATATCCAACAGCTCAGGGTTTGACAAGGCCTTGTATGTTAAGCAGAGATTGCCTCTGAGTAGACGTGCTGTGATATAACCTCTGTTAGACTTTCTACACAAAATCCTTCACTTCGCAGGTATTCCATAACTTCATTATCTATTTTTTAACTCCTACTTTACTAATCTTCTGTTCTACGTTCCCTCTTTGTGATCTTATTTTTTGTATTGTGAAATTTTCCATATTTGGATGTCTTTTCCTGTATTTCTCTTCAAATATCTTTGGGGCTGCTTTTTTGTATTGATTAATTTGGCTTTCTCCTTTGCATAAATATTGTACCATATCAAATGTCTCTTTCTTTCCCATGTCCCTATTTCTTTTTTATACCTTTCAAAAATCTTTAGATTTTGTTCTTTATATTTTGCACCTCCTCTGTCACTTCATTTTTCAAACAGCCCAAGGTTTCTTGGTCTATATAATGTTTTTCATAAATCTGTCATATTAACAAACACAATTTTTTATTTGAAATTTCTGACAGTTTTTCTTGTGCAAGTATTTTTCTTTCATCTAATTTCTACAAATAAAAATCACAGAGAAAATGTTATTCTGCCATCAGCACTCTGGACAGTACTAAGTGAAGAAAACTCACTTGTTAACCTAGCTCTGTCTGTGCCACAAGGTGTAAACTCTCAGCTAAATTAAAAAGCAGCGTTCGACTCTAGTGTGCAGATGATTTTACAAAGAGTGTCAGCATGTGATTATTATATTAACTTTTATCATGACTTTAAGAAAACCTAGCAATTACTACTATAAAGATGTTGCCTGGCAAAATTGTATATGTTATACCTATTGAAATAATTTTTTTAGTCCTATTACATATAAGACATGCTTTGTAGGAAATCACAAGTTAAATGGGTGTACAATAAGGTGTAAGGCAAACCTCATTGTATTATGCAATGACACCTGAAATGTCATTTAACATGACATACTACAGGTGCTAGTTGCCAGACATCATGCAACTGCTGAGTACTACAACTGATAAAACAGAAGGGGCTTACAGAGATACATGGGCAACTCATTCACAGGAAAGACACTTATAAAAAAAGGCAGCATGAGTTCCACCTAATACTAGTTGTGAACCATTGTCCAGATAAAAATTAAGTTCACGTGTCAGAATCAGACCTTTGAAGGGACATTTATAACCTATTCAGTCAATGGCAGATGTAGGCTTTATTCTTCAGCAAAGTAATTGGAGACTGAAAATGCTATGACATGACATTTACATCCATCAGCCTAAGGAATAGACAACAGTACAAAGGGATGAGAGAGAAGGGGTGAAGATAGTGACAGATCTACAGACACATACGAAAAGGTGGTGTTATGAGTCATTAATGTACATCTTTATGGTGTGTCCTCAGTATTCATCAGTCATGCTCAGTATCAATGATGGCTATGGGAATGCAGAAGTTGTAGGAAAGGCAAAACCTGATACTGACATTTGTCGAATACAGGGGGCTTAATAATGCTTCCTTATGGGCATAGATGTGTTTGCAAATGTTTTTTTTTTTTTTTTTGCAACAGTATTCAAAATCTGCTCATGAGAGGTTGTTAATTTAAGATATATGTCATTAAACATATGACATCACAGTAAGAAATAATGTGACGTACATCTGGACTTGAACGCTTGATGCCCTGGCAAAAACATAGCAATCTTTTGAAAAGTGATTTATGTCAGCATAGAGGAAGCTGTACTTTGTTGCATCCAGTAGACAAAGAGTTGTTAGAGTAACTGTTGCAAAGTATTGCCTTTCTTCATCCGTTACTCTCTATTCCAATAGCACAAGTTGTTTAAGCACTTTTGTATGAGGATAACTGGACTACTGCAGGTGATGGCAGCGACTGAATAAGTTTTGCCATAGGACATGAACAGCCACTCTACGTCACTCACCATTGGTACATGATGCCACAGTATGTGCAAATGCTGAGGCAAAACAATTGATATTTCTAGCTATGTGTGCTGTGGGTTATTATATTTTTGACCAGATTAAATGTGTGAAAAAGGGAAGGAAAGGGGTGAAATGGGGGGAGGGGACAAGGGAAAGAAGAGAAGAATTTGCAGGAAGGCAGTGAGAGACAACCATCGCTATTCACTCCTTCACATCATAAATGGAAAAGTATAGCCACGCATACCTCTCAACTGTCCCTGATTTTCAGGGACGTCCCTGATTTTGACTCAAATTTTAACTCTGTCCCTGTTAATTCCTCCTAAAACTAGTGACTTTTGGAGGAAAGGTGGTGAATTACACTTAATGAATAATGACAATAATTAAGAGTTATAAACATCATTTACCTCAGAAAATGTGTATTAACTCATATGCTCTGATTCTGTCAATGTTTCAAGTTAACAGCTCTAATATTTTAAAAGTGTCCCTGATTGTCCCTGATTTTTTTCTTGACTTGTCCCTGATTCTCTTGAAATTTATTCCCAATTGGTTGAGAGGTCTGATAGCCAGAATTTGCAGACTTTGGACTGCCACCACACCAAGTATATACAACAACAGAATAATGTTGTACAGCCAATTGTACAAAATCAAGAGTGTCAAAAAGACACAGCTTGGGACCCTGAATTACTGGTGCCAGTGTTGCAACCCATGGAGGGATGGTAGGTCAATCAGCAGTGGTCGGTGTACTTCTCTGTCCTGCATGTCAGGTTTTGTAAGCAGAAATGTATGACAACAGAATGCTTTTAGCCATATAAAATATCCCCCACCCCCCAAAAAAAGAAAAAAAAATGAGATAAAAGTGGGGCAGGGTTAGAAAAAGAGAGAGAGAATTAGATCCATGGCATACCAAATTACTATATAATTTCAGAAAATAAGTAGTTATGATTATCTAGTTTATACACATTTGCCGCATGCAGGTATGCTGGGAAGGTCTTAATCTGTTGTACCATTAATCAATTACAGTGCTTTATTATCATAAATACTATTTATTACAGTATTGCCATACTGCATACAATTACAGTAGTTATTAGACTTACATTATAACTCGACTTATAGTTACCCCTTGCCTCTCTGAGGTGAGTTAACCTGTCTTGGTGCACCTAACAGTTTGCTGTAATGTCTTCAGCAGCTATACAAAACAGAAGACAAGAAGAGACATGAAAGCATATTGAATGACATTCTTGGCTGGGTACTGTATTCTTTATCATTTAATACAGATAGATCA
Source organism: Protopterus annectens (assembly GCF_019279795.1). NCBI lineage: Eukaryota > Metazoa > Chordata > Ceratodontiformes > Protopteridae > Protopterus > Protopterus annectens. Next base: position 1,852,367,478 of record NC_056728.1, read on the forward strand.
GTATACTTACTCAACTGTGGAATGTCGGCAGTTCTAAACTCATCCTCCCATCAGCTAAGGAGGTCATTCTTGTAGATCAGAGTGTGTGATATACCTTTAAGAAGCAGCCCAGTCAGTGGGCACGTGCATATTAGACAAGTGACATGGTGTCAAAATGGGATCCAGAGTCACAGCCATGAGGCAACCAGTTAAAGTTGGAGGAATATATAGGAGTGGATAATCCCAACTGCTCAAATGACTCGCAAAACAGATCAGAAACAAATTCCAGGTACTGAAACTCACTTACATGATTTCTTTCACTACAAATATAAAACAAAGCACTCAGAATGCTCAAAATGAATTTCTTAATAAACAAAATGTCTGAAACTGCAACATATTAATAAAAATATTCAAAATAATTATGAAAACTTTTGAAGCAATATCCAAATTGCATAAAATCTACAAAAAAAAAGAAAATGACAATATTTTTTCACAATGTGTTACTTTTTTGCATTAACTAAAGCTATTCAAAGTATCCAAAGTGCGCATGCAGTATTTCAGTGCAGTTATTTTGCAAAGTACAGTTTTTTAAAAGAATATTTCTCAGAGTGCAGTCTTTCAAAGAGGCATTTGACTATTATTGCAAGTACTTGATGTGCGTGAACGTTCATACGTAATTATAAGGGTCAAGATTGCATTGTGTTTTACTATAATCTGTGGGCATGGCAGAAGGTTTTCTCAGACCTGCACCGCTTGTGTTTTATAACAATATTGCAGAAAACTGGACAGTGTTTGAGCAGGAATATGATATTTAATTACAGGCTGCTTTTTCTGACAAAGACGCACATACAAAGGTATTTACTCTGCTTAGTTTAGCTGGTTCAGAGGCCATTGAAAGAAACCATTCATTTGTGTATGCACTTGCTGTGTTTGCAGGGGAGGGGGAAGTCCACCATATTGTGGTACCGGCTGAAATGCGGGAAGACCCTGAGTGCTTAAAATGAAAATTTAGAGAAATGTGTAACCCCCAAATGAATATTACAATAGAAAGGCACTTATTTTGCACAAGTGATCAAAATTCTGGTGAAACTTTCACAGCATATGTAACTGACTTGAGAAATAAGGCTAAAACATGCAGATGTGGTGATTTGAGAGATGAGTTGATAAAGTACAGGCTTGTGTGTGGTTTTAATAATGACACAGTGAGAAAGATTTTGCTTTGAGACAGTGATTTGACATTAAATAAGGCCATTGAGATTTGTCATATATATATGAGCTTACAGAAAGGCACACAAGTATGCTTACAAATGAGAAAGCAGGCCTTCCAGTACCTTCTGCAGCTCATATAGATAGTATGCAGCAGAAGGTTAAAAGATACAGGCCTAAGGGTGAGACAACTTCAGTAAAGCCCAGAGCTACTCCAGTAAGGCCTAAGGTGTACACAGCAAGGCACAGGGTTGACTCAGCAAAACCCGTTGTAAACCTCATAGTCAACTGTCGTAATTGTGGTGATAATCATGAATCCAAATGAGAAAAGTGCTTACCTTTTGGTCAGCAGTGTCATTCTTGCAATAAGTGGAATTATTTCAAAAAGTTTTGTAAATCAAACAAGGCACATTCTTTTATTAAAAGAAGGCATTCCAAAAGGCAAGTTGACCAATTAGAAAGCTGTGACCCTACATTTTATGTTGGTTTTGTGTCTATGCTTGGTGAAACAGTCAATGTAATAGATTTGTGGGCAAAGAACGAAACCTTTTGTACTGTTTGGATTAATGGAAGTCCTGTAAAGTTCAAAGTAGAAACTGGCTCAAAGTGTAATTCTATGTCAGCATAAATGTTTGCTACAGTAAAACCTACAGAACAACTTGCTTTGACAAGGTGTGTGAAGCGTGCTGCTTATGGTGGTGAAGAGATTCAAACTGAAGGCTCAGTACTGCTTTCATGTTACTCTGCTGGGTACAGTTATGACTTGTATTTTTTCATTGTCAAGAGACACATGCAGTCATTATTAGGCCTCAAAGACATTTTAAAAATGGGACTGCTTTCATTGAATAAAGAAGTCTACCATGTAAGCCTGAATGACAACAGCTGAAATTTCACCTAAACTATTTTTTCTGAGTATGCTGATATTTTTGCAAACAAACTAAGCAAACTACCAGTTATGTACTCTATGACGTTAGACCCAGAGGTCAGCCCAGTCATCAGACTAGCACGGAAAGTTCCAGTAGCCACGCAGAACAGAGCCAAAGCTGAGCTAGACAGAGTGGTGCAGCTAGGAGTAATTTGTCCAGCAGAAGAACCTACTGAATGGGTATCCTCTATGGTAGTAGCTCACAAGAAAAGATCAGATGATATCAGAATATGCATTGATCCAAGAGACTTAAACAAAGGATTACAAAGGCCTCATCATCCAATGTGCAAAGTCAAAGAGGTTGCTGCTCTCATGCCAAACCCAACCATTTTTTTCTCTGTCTTAGATACAAAGAGTTCATTTTGACAAATTTTGCTTGACAGAAAATCTTCAATGTTAATCACATTTGGTACACCATTTTGAAGATACAGATTTCTGAGAATGCCATTTGGAATAAATTCTGCCAGTGAAATCTTTCAGCGTGCGATTTAGCAAATTTTTTTGGGCTATCCATCTGCTATTAGAGTAGATGGTATTCTTGTAGGAGGCAATGGTGAAGTCGAACATGATATAAACCTCAAGAAAGTTCTGAAAAAAGCAAGTGAAGTGAATCTTAGGCGGAATCCTCAGTAGTGCAAATTCAGGCTATGAGAAGTTGCTTATGTTGGTCACTTGTTTACCATTTCAAGCTTACAACCAGATCCTTCCAAGCAAACAGCAATTCTTGAGATGCCAACTCCAGACAATGTCCAAGCCCTACAATTTCTTGGCATGGTCAACTATCTAGACAAGTTCATTCCAGATTTAAGCCAGCTTTCAACACCACTAAGAGAGCTGACATGCCAAGATGTTATTTGGCCATAGTCAGAACAGAACCAAAAAGTATTTGATGTTCTGAAAGAGAAAATTGCTAGTCCACCAACTCTCAGTTACTATGATGTTCACAAACCAGTTACTCTTTCCTGTGATGCTTCTAAGTTTGGCCTATGTGCAGTCATTCATCAAGATGGTAGTCCAGTAGTCCATGCTTTGAGAACTCTTACCCAAACCGAGATGCAGCGTGCCCAAATTGAGAAAAAGCTTTTGGAAATTGTGTTTGCATGTTTGAAGTTTCATGATTATATTTATAGTCAACCCATCCACATCAAAACTGACCACCAACCTCTAGTCACTATTTTGAGAAAGCCTATGCATACAGTTCCTGCCAGATTGCAATGCATGATGCTCAAATTGCAGAAGTACAATTTTAATCTTGTTTATACAAAAGGCAAACTTCTTTATCTTACTGATACCTTATTCAGATCACCCAGAAAAAACACGGAACAGCATAACAATGATTTTGAGATCATGAAAGTGAAAACGTTTTCTTCCACGTGTCTTGATGAACTCAGAACTTGTACATCTTCAGATACAGTTCTCCAGAAGCTCAACTACTTTGTCAAATGAGGATGGCTTTCAAAGCAATCTTGTTTACCAGTAGAAGTGCAACCATATTATGCATACAGACATGAGATCTTGCCAGATAATGGTATCATTATGAAAGGTCTTAAAGTGATTGTTCCAAAATCCTTGCAGCAAGAATACATTGAGATTTTGCATCATGGCCACCCAGGAACTGATTCTACCAAAAAAAGGACAAGAGATCTAGTCTATATTTCCTGAACTACCTTGGTAAACAGTAGCCACAGATATCTTTGAGTGGAATGATCAACATTACTTGGTGTTAGTAGACTCTTATTCAAATTGGTTTGAGATTGACCTACTTCATTGGTGGTTTGAGACTGACCTACTTCCCAACCTAACTTTCAGTACTGTCATTACTAAGTTGAAGAGGCATTTTTCTGTCCATGGTAGTCCACACAGAGTTATATTTGACAATGGTGCACAGTTTACTACTCAGCAGTTCAAGAAATTTGCAGAAGTGTGAAACTTTGTTCATATTGTGAGTAGTCCTGACTACCCTCAGTTAAACAACTTGTCTGAACGTGCACCTCAAAGTGGAAAACAGCTGTTGGAGAAATTCAGATATGACAATACTGATGTTTTTCTAAACTTGTTAAATCATAGAAACATTCCTCGTGAGACTCATCTTGGTTCACTTGCCAGAGACTTATGTCAAGACAAAGCAGAACCACATTACCAATCAGCAGTAATTTATTGGTTCCATGCGCTAAGCACAACAAAGGAGTAAAAGCCCAACTGTTGAAGAAGCATTTGTCCCGGAAGTCTTACTATGATAAAAACACCAAACCACTCTGTTCTTTACAAAAAAGGGAGATAGTGAGGATGCAGATGTCAAAAGGTTTTGATCGCATCTGATTTGTGAAAAGTTTGTGTCAAGAGCTGAGATCGTAAATTGTGGAATCACAAGGAATGGAATTCAGATGAAATTGGAAACATTTGTTACCAGTCTCCAAACGAGTGTTACAGCATCTTGCCTATGACAAAGAATCTAGTTTTCAGAGTGACTTGTCCAGTGTTCATGTTCTAGAGAACATTCAGTCAGCAATCCCTCTTCCTGAGAAAATCCCTGAGAGTCTACAAGCAGAACATTCCCCAGTGACTGTCCCTGTTGCTAAACCCAGTCCTAACTTTATGTTATGAGATCAGGTCACATCTCGAAACTTAGTTCCAGATACACATCAACCTGGACATGGCTATTGTTTTCTTTATTAACTTCTGTATAATTGCATGCCTATTGAAAAGACATTGTTTATAAGAGACAGCTCAGTAAAGAGGGAGGATGTATATCAGAGTGTGTGATATACCTTTATGAAGCATTCCAATCAGTGGGCATGTGCATATAAGTACTGAGCATGTGCAAGCAAGAGTGCCCTTTTGAGTGAGCAGCCAGAGCGAGAGCATGCGTGTATGTAGTCAGTCAGTTAGTTAGATAGTTCTTTTAAGTTCAATGTTCCTGCCATCCATCCTGATGTGTTTGTATGCAATAAACTGCTTAAATGAACACCCAAGCCTCATTGTCTTCTTAATGCACATAAGATGAGTGACACTTCTTACACCATTTCAATTCATTATAGTGGTGACGACAAAGTTGCACTGGAGACAGCCTTGGCTACTCTGTTCCAAACCTAAATCTTATACTGAGACCGAGTATAGTCCCGCTACAGGAACCTACAGCTGTAGCACTTCACAAGGAGTACCACAAATATTCTGGACACCTCAACACCTCATCTCTGTGCTCTAAAGTCAGCACCATCATCTCTTGCACCAGCAATTCCTGCAGAAGTCAGGCAGCAACTGTAACTATGAGTTGGTGCCAAATTACATTCTCACATTTAAAGGGTAGTGTGCAAACATGAACAACCATGCCAACTGCATTTGCAATGGTAAGCACACAGAGGCATGTATAAACAACATGGGAAGTATTTTATGAAGCAGCAAAACAGATGTCAGACATGGCAGTGAGATTTCCCATGTGTGATGCTCAGCATATTCACACTTTTTTCAGATGGTCAACACTGGCACCCTGAATGGCTTGCTTATTATCCTTTGTGTTTTGGATGTTAAATAGTATGATTTGGCACATAACTGCCTGGAATTACAGAATGTAAAATGTTAGTTGACCAATGTGGGAATCAAACCTAAAGAAGAAAAAAACGCATAACTTCAATAAAGGTGATTATTTGTGTGCGCTACAGAACTCCTTTTCAACCATGATCATTACAGAGAAATTGAATTCTGTATTAATTCACATAAGCCTGTATGTGTGTGACTTTAGAAAGTCCTATGTAATGCATATCACTGTTTGAGAATTATGTCAGATGGATAGACTTTCAAGAGCTGATTAATACAGGCTGGGGTATGATACATACATGCCTCACTACACATACTGTCCTAAACACAGATTTGGCCTATGTGAGGACAGAAGATGATTTTAACTTGGATATTCTGCCCATTATAGATATGCAAGTACATTTTTGTTCCATTATCAAAAATATCCTGATTGAACAATTACACACAATCAACTGTGTTTCATAACTAAATCAGTAATGGCATATGCTACACAAAAATTAATCTATGAAACCATTAAAGAGACATGTATTGCAATAATCTTAATTATGATGGCCACTTGTATGTAGTGTTACCTTCCTAATCAAAGTGTTGTTAGAAATTGCACTTTGACAAATTGTGTAAAAAATAAGCATTATCCAGATTTGAACCCTGGGTCATCAATGTTCTAGCATTAAAGCCAATGCACTTGCACCTTGTGCCCCAAAGACAATAACATAACAGATGGATTTCCTCCATTCAGTACTGTCCATACTGTTGACATTTGTACATTGCCATTAAGTTTGATTGTGCTACAGAAGCTGCCCAAATAACATTTTTTCACTTTTTTCCTTAATCAGTAACATTGATTGTATGCCACTCAGCAGCAAGCAGGTGCAGAAGGCAAGAAACAGAAAAAAAAACATATGAAAGCATGATGAAATTGATTCCTACATCTGAAGTAATAATTTCTTAGTCCATTCACATTGTATGGTTCTGAACCCCAAGGCACTGCAGTTACAGCTTCTGACATTGAAATAGGTATATAAAATGTGCACATCACTCATTCATTAGACATAACATGCATCAGGGAAAAACATACTTGCGCTAATGAAGATAACAGAAATTAAATTGTTCATGGTTTCCATCAACTGTGAGTCCTGTTTGCACCCTGCTAAGCAGTGCTGAAATTACACAGGGAAAAGAACATATATAACAATTTTATATGCCACCCAAGAAATTACAAGCTGCATTTTCACATCTGCTGCAAACATTCCAAGCAGCATGTGTCTTCAGACCCTACATCCTCTCTCCTGTTTCTTTAAAAATCATTTCGTTAAACCCATGTGCTACAATGTTACTTACATGCAATGTAGAATTTATTCTCATACCGCTGTTTAGAGTGCTGTAGCAAAGTACACCTGTGTGACTGTGAAATGTGCTACTGATGGCAAGACAAGTTACATTTCTCAGTTTGTACCTGGAACAATGGACTCATGTTCACTGCTTCATAATGCTTCCACTCAACAGTCTGCTCTGCCAAAATGTATGCAAATGAGGAACACAAAAAAAGGAAAAAAAAGAAAAAGAAAAGACAATTGTCAGTAGTAACAAATATAGGGCAATACTAATGAAAAGGCAGGATTGTGAAGTTTCCTAAATGTGTGTGTGTGTGGTACAACCTGATCACATGCTCAGAAAATATGTATTCATTCTGTCTCTCAGACAGCACACTATCTTGAATTGAACCCTCGGCTCAGTCCAGTAACAACAGACATGTAGTTGTGTCTCTTATCCTGCTTTGCCATCAGCGTAAGACTCAAAACTGTTACTGTTTCATTAGTCTAGCTCAATGTCATATTGACCAATACTTTACACTGATAATAGTACACACAATGTCATATTGCCCAATACTTCACACTAATAATAGTCCACACAATGTCATATTGCCCAATACTTTACACTAATAATAGTCCACACAATGTCATATTGACCAATACTTTACACTATTAATAGTCCACACAGTGTCATATTGACCAATACTTTACACTATTAATAGTCCACACAGTGTCATATTGCCCAATACTTTATACTAATAATAGTCCACACAATGTCATATTGCCCAATACTTTACACTAATAATAGTCCACACAATGTCATATTGACCAATACTTTACACTAATAATAGTCCACACAATGTCATATTGCCCAATACTTTACACTAATAATAGTCCACACGATGTCATATTGCCAAATACTTTACACTAATAATAGTCCACACAATGTCATATTGACCAATACTTTACACTATTAATAGTCCACACAGTGTCATATTGACCAATACTTTACAATAATAATAGTCCACACTATTTTAATGTCAGATTGCCAACACTGCCAGCTACTTATTTTCTTTTCTTTATTTTCTGAACATCTTCTCCTCCTCTCACCTAAACTACAGAAATATCTTTGTTTCAATGTGTGTTATAGCTCATCAGCATTTCAGACAGATTTTAAGCTGAGGATAAAGAGTTTGCTTTTAGTACAAGGATGTCAGTGTTGTTAACATTGTTCTCATAGTTCTTAAGGTGCTTACACTTTTTATTATAAGTCTACACTGCATGATACAAACACTTCAGATAGATCAGCCACTTCAGTATTGCTTGTTGTTGTAGTCAGAGCAATCAGAAATAGTTGCAAGCCATTAGCAGCAAACATTTTTTATTGCTCCTCCCTTTAGTCCTTGGGCAGGTATATGGAATTGTGTAGCTACATACAGCATGTCTACATCCCCTACATCAAGTGATTTTTTTTTTTTTTTTTTGGTATTTAGGAATGCTAATGATTTCACACTTCATTTGCATTTTCACAGGCTAGGAGGGCTGTATTTATACAATTGAAAGGCAGTAGTGTAGCTATGAAAGTGGAAGGAGGAGACACTGATTGGTTACAGACAGAGCATTAATGCTAGTTACTTGGGGGAGGTTTGTCTAATCACTGCATCATTTCATTAATTATGTTTGTCCTCGACACAAACTGCTTACATGTTCATGTTTTGAATGTATTTCAGTATGCAATGGAAAAAAAGAACTTTGCAATGTATGCGATTTTAAAATGTCACTGCTGCTATACTGCACATATGACAGTTCTTGCTGTGCTGTCCATTTCTTCACAGAATTGTGTTATCTGTTATTGTGTGACTGTCTCAACAATGTAGGTGACTCACTGGACAGGATGAGTGACCCACTGGATCAGGCAGTGTCTGTGATGGTATGTCTGCTGGGGGAGGGCTGGCACCCATGTCTCTTTGGTGTCACTCTTGGTCTACTACATGCTCCCCTATGAGAATGATGATGACTGTACCCTGGGCTTTATTTTTTGGGTTTGATTTATGGTTGCATATACGTCTGATGCATGGAGTGGATTGGTATGAGACTGACAGTATGCAGGTCATTTATCTTCTTACACATCTGTTTGTGTACTATAGGTTCCACACTTACCTTGACATTACTGCAGGTATCAGTCATGTGCTTTGGGGCTGTCTCTGTCTGATGCTATCCATGCACAGACATTCCACGAGGAGGTAAAGTTTGTAGGCTTCGGCTAGCATTACTTTTAATATTTCTATGTGCTTCGGTTGTTATGAGTATTTCTTCATTGGTGAGTGTTTTGCTATAATTTGCCTCTTAGCCAGGGCAAGGACTTATTGTGCCCAACCATGTCTGATGGCTACCTCTGCAGCTGGGTGTTCTCCCTTAGATTCCTTGTCTCATGTTTGGGAGGTACTGGCCCTGCCTGTGGTCCAGGAATATGTAGTCTTGACCCTTACTGTCCCTTTTGCAGCTGTTTCCACAAGATGAGATTGTGCAGTATGGCACAAACTGTGCAAATTTCTACACAGGTGTCCTGGTTGTATAGCAGGGCACCCCATGATTTGTCCAGACAAGGGAACCATGACTTCAGCATGCCAAACACATACTCTGATGTTTCTAGTTTGAGTGTGGGTATTGTTGTATCCTACTGTGAGTGTGTGTGTATTTCTGATGGGTGTCATGAGCCCCGGGTCCAGTGCATAACCTGCATTACAAAGTAGATGGCCTTGTGGAACACCATCCTAGCAAACCTTGTATAAAGCTGAGAAGTGTGGCATATGTCTGAGTCATGATAACTGCCTGGGTTGCCTGCACAGACATTGAGGATGATCCCTCAGGCACTACAGATATCCTGACAGTTGACTGAGTGGAATCCCTTCCTGTTGATGAACATTTTTCCCTAATCACCAGCTGGGGGGGCTTTTATTTCTATGTGAGTGCAATCTATGGCCATCAAGAGTTCAGAGAAGTGTGCTACAGCATATAATTCCTGCATTATTCTTGCTATCTCCTCTGGTGTGCATAGAAACAGATGTTCTCCTTTGCATGATGTAGCATAGGATTTAGATACTGGTGAAATATTCTGGAAGCTAAGTCCTGTGACACCTCTATCATATCTCCTGTAGGCCTCAAGAATGTACCAGAAGATAATGTCCTTAATGCTACAAATACATTAGTTTCTACTGGTATAAGTTCTCCTCGATTTCCACTGAGTCTGAGGTGGAGGTGGCAAAGGTTGCAGAGTTCCTGTAGTGTATCCCTATCAAGGCTCTATCGCTCTGCAATTTCAGTGTCATGAAGTCCATGATATGTTAAATAGCATCCAAGCACCCTTCTCCTTGGATGAGATGTATTAGCAGCAGCAGCAGCATAGATCTGAGCCTATTGCACATTACACATGTAAGAGAGCTGCAGCAGCCCCTGACATTGTTTTTTTTCCCCTAATTGTGATGGTGGCTGTATTCCAGTAGGTTTTGATGTTCATGGCAAAGTTCTACACCATCTGTACATGTTTACTTTATAGCTTCCTGAATGGATCTGCCATATTGGATTGGGATATTAGCATGAAATTAAGTTGATTGCTCTTTCATTAGCATAGTCTGCTGTTTACCTTTGTTTGGTAGCTTTACATGATGTGTGGAGTCATTTAATGAATACAGAATGGTGCACTATTGTGTGTGTGTATCGTGCAGCATGAAAATTAGATATTCATGAGTCTGACCCTATATTAACAAAGGATTTGAAGGGGCACAAGCCCTTGCATGGGGATGTGAGGAGCTTTGTCACCCTTTCCCACTCCCACCACCAGAGCTCACACAAACAGCACTTTTGAATTTTGCTGCAGCTTTATCATTCTGTGAACCTTAAAAAAATGGTGTTTACCCTCATTTCTGGGAACTTACATGCACACAATGTTAGGTCTCCTTTGTACTGCCCTTGTAGAAACAAAATGAAACTGTGAACTAAGACTCTTTTTTTGTTTGTTTAGCATGATAGTTTCTAACAGTATATTATAACTGCTTTTTCTGTCATGAAATCATATCTCTCAAGTGTGCAGATGTTAGCAGAATATCCCAATTTTTGCCTTATATTTTTGATCTATTCTTCATAAAATGTGTGATTTTCTAGAAAATCACTGGGATGATCTGAGGATTTAAATCACTAAATAATAATATACATTTATGTTTCAGACTTCATATCCTTCAGAAAAATGTATGCTAAGACAAATCCTGTTATTCAAACAACTTTTTTAAGTTTATAAGAGCAATATTTAAAATCTGTCCCTACTTTTGGGTCCTTGTCCCCCCATTCTGTTAGGCTTTGTCCAGATTTTTTGCACTAAGAGGTTGAGAGATATGCAAGAAATTCAATGTAATAGATCTCAATGTAATGAAACTTTCTATTTTCTTATTTCTGCCTTCTAGCTTATATTTTGGAGAGGTGAATTATATTACTTTGAATTGTGAGCCAGTGTACCATATTTCAGCTAGCTCTCATTGTCTACTTACAGTTTATTATCTTTTTCTACCTTCTGATCTTTCACGTTTGAGATCTAATGGAACATTTTCTCCAGTCTTAGGCTGAATACCTTTTCCCACTGCATTTCATATATAAGATAATATACCTGCAGTCTGTCTAGGGTATGCTATATATCTACAGTATATCTATATAGACTAAAATATATATATATATATATATATATATATATATATATATATATATATATATATATATATATATATTGGTCATCCTAACTGGACCACATCTACTGCTTCTGCAAGCAAAATACATGAGTTTGCTTGGTAGGCATTTGTTTAATCATAAATTAAGATGCAAAACTGATCACATGCCAGAACTGAGCCCTCATTTACCCTGCTTGCTGTTCATATCCCTGCTTAAGATACATCTTAATGTATACCATATACTAATACTGTTTGGGTTCACCTATTGAGCTAGCATTCCACTCAGGTTCACATTTTCTTTCTAATTTTGGTGTAGATAACTAATTTAGCAGCATTATTCATGTAGTCCATGTAAAAACCTTACAGAAATGAATATATTATGATAGAGATTATTTGAACAAGACCCTCTGTTTTCTACATTGATCAGTTCTGTAAGCTCCGTGCATGTCTAGAATAAAATGTATGTATATTTGAGCAGAAAACAGTTAAGTAACTTGTTCAACTCACATAACAAATCCTTGCTTGCTGCTGTGAAAGGCTTTGTAAAAACTGAGTTTTTTTTTGAACATAAAGTTAAATGTAAAAAAAAAATGTATAAAATCTGCCACAGAATGGAACAACTATTTTCTTATCTCTTTCCTTTGAAAATGCAGCAAAGCTTTAAAAGTAAAACTGCTTCTAACAGACACTCATATATATTATCAGGATTGTTCAGCAACTTCCTGTCAATTAATGTATTTCCTTATTTAATTTGGAACTTTCCAGAAAGCTGTTTGAATTTGAATTTGGATCTAACAAGAAGTGAAAATCACAACTTCATTACGTCACCTCTCTGACTTTTCTTCTAGTATAGTGACTATCTGCAAACCAACTCAACAGTTCTGTTAGTTTGTGCTTCACTCTATAATTAGTTTTATAGACTTAACAAAATGTTCAATAGACTTCAGATGAAAAGATAGACTTCCTGCAACCAGAATCAGTGAGCTTATGCCATTAGGCTTTGCCTATAACACTTTTGAACCTGCAAAATGGACAAAAGTCAGAGGTGATATATTACACTCATCTCAGATTAGTAACAGTGTTAGAAATAGCCAATAGTCATTGTTTTCTAATACCATTTGTTTTGTTCAGTTTTTGTTTTAATTTTAATTTATCTGTGGAGCAATATATCTTGTCAGTTTATTTTTTCAGACTGTATTGCTCAATTTCTGTAAGGAAAACATTTCAATATTTATTGTTAAACCCAGTCATTGGTTGTATATTCCTTTACAAGAGTAAATACTTAAAAGTAATAAATTATAACAGTTGACATATGCCTCTGGGATATTGCTTACCCATAGATAAGCTGTCATTTAGATCATGCTTAACAGTGTATGGTAATTTGTAATGGTCATACCAGTGGTAGTGAGTTACTATAAAAGCAGAAAATGGTTATGGCAGTGAAAGACATTATTAGGTGCTACTAGAAGTATAAGCTGCTCCTGGAAATTAGTGTGTGTGTGTGTGCAGTGGTGGCTGGTGACTTCAATCAAAAGGGGGCTGCAGGAGAGAGTTGAATGGGTAGAGTCAATAGGAAGGGGTGTGGTCAACTAGAAAGGGGGTGGAGCTATGATGAAATCCACAAAAACTGGGACTTTAATTAAATACGCTGCCCTGGGTGCCAAACAGTCATTATCAGAGTCCAATCAAGACAAAATGAAGTGTAGAAAAATAAAAATATTTCAATGCATTGGCTACATGACTGTTTACTTAATATCTAGATGGAAACAAAAAGGTTGTGAGGCATAAACAAATAAATAACTTTTTAAATACATTACTGGAATGTCAGTCAAAATCAAGTATAAAAAAACAAGCAGCACTCAACTCAAACCATTTCTCCTTCACTGCAGTTCTAATTATAATTTATATTCAGCTTTATAAAAGTACCTAGTAACATGCTGAAAGTAGCAATCTTTGTGATACCCTCACTTGTAAAATTGTTTCTTATCCAAAAATGACCTGCTGCCTGACAACAACTATCTACTTGTTTCATGGGGAAAACATGATCAACATGATCAAAGTAAGAAATGAACAGCAAACAAGAAACAAGCTCAAGATAAATTTCTTAAAGAATTACTGCACAGGCTATGGATCACACATGATCGATTGGCATTCTGTTTAGTTTACGGGTAAAGCATGAAAAGATGACTGCAAGTCTCCAACAAATGTAATGAGCTTCTGAAAATACTGTAATCCTGTCCTTTATTACAAATACTGTCATATACAGTTCAATACCTAAGGCTTACACGTTATCTACTTATGTAAATATTCTTTGCATGGCAACAGCAAAAAAGGCTTTCAATGTTGGTAATTCTTTAACAGTATGCTTATTAAAGCTTACTTGCATCTTACAATCTCAGACAAGCTTACCTGATGGTTATTAAAGTATTGCTACTTAAACACAGAGCAACAGGCATTGCAACAACATGCATTTCCTGAATAATAAGAAGCATAAATCAACAGTATAAAATGTGACAGAAAACCAAAATATTCTGCAAAATCAAGGACAGATGAAAAGCCACTGTAGTACTTGTGTCTACCTTGGATGGGGGGAATACTCTGCACATTTACACTGCATAACTGCTCCTTGCCTTACTTTGACACATCCAGAGTCCCTACATGGGGGAGTGGGGTGCAACAAGTATGTCACAATTTGAAATATCTCTGGCTGATGGTGATAGCCCTGATACATTTCTCATACCTCTCAACCTAAGAGCAGGAAATATGGACAGAGCCATAAATATAAGTGAGACAAAGGCCCAAAAATAAGGACAAATTTTAAACAGTGCTCTTTTAAACTTAGAAAGATAATAGAGTAGTACATCTTGGATTAGTATGAATTTTATGAAGGGTATGAAATCAAAACTCAAATGTCTGTCATTATTTTCTAACTTCAGTCTTTAATGATTTGCCACTAATTTGTCAGAAAACCACAATTTTATGAAAAATGGACCAAAAATGTGATGCAAAAATATAAAATAGCTACACAATACAGCTGGGAACTTGTCAAAGAAGGGACACTTTTTTAATATTAATACTATTAAGTTGATCAGCTGACAAAATAAAAGATGCTACATGCATTTCTGAAATTAAATGAATCAATAACTCTGATCATTACAATTATTTATTAATTTAAACCCTCCACATTTTCTTCCAAAATTGCCATTTTGTGGAGGATTATTAGGGGGGAGCAACATTCTGAGCCAAAGTCAGGGACAGTTGAGAGGTCTGGATATACCTAATTCTATAAAGTGATTTATTTGCATGTACCTCTCAACCTCTTAATGCAGGAAATCTGGACAAAGACAAATATATTGGAGGAACAAACAGACAGTACTATAAATTTCTCATGTATAAATTTAGTTGACATAATAACATGTCTTGCTTTAGCATGCATTTTTCTGAAGGGTATGAAGTTTGAAACTCAATGTCTATCATTATTTAGTGACTTCATTTGTAAATGATTTGCTAGAAAGCCATAAATGTTATGAGGAACAAACCAAAAATAAGAAGCATTCATTTTGCAAAAATCTGGACAGTGGAGAGGTATAGTTCAGCTGGGGCTGTCTTTTCTGCCCTTCCACCCTCACAAAATCATGGTCGAATGAGGCCTCCCCCCTCCATTCCAATGTCCCATTACTTGGCTATTTCACCACATTTACCATCAGTACTGTAGTGTGCATACTGCTTTACTTCTACAATGATTTGGATTTCATTTAAAAGTTTTATTTTACATTTGACAGCACAAACACTAATTGACACCTGCTAAACAAGGTAATGCAGTTTCATAGGTTCATAGGTGTGTACTAAGCCAATGGCCCTGGAGTATTTACAAGCCTAGCGCATAGAAGTGCCTTTGCAACATGCCGCTGTTAGTTCCCAGTGCCTCTATCAAGTAGAGCCTCTAGAGTGATCCCTGGAGTGAACATTCTAT
This sequence comes from Protopterus annectens, assembly GCF_019279795.1. NCBI lineage: Eukaryota > Metazoa > Chordata > Ceratodontiformes > Protopteridae > Protopterus > Protopterus annectens. The sequence continues at coordinate 1,852,383,123 of NC_056728.1, forward strand.
TTCCATCCACTCATCAAGATTTCTCTTGAAAAGGGCCAGTGAGGTGCTCTACTTGACATGTATGGGAAGTCTATTCTAGAGCATGGGTAGTCTCTGAGTTATGAACCTGTCTTTCCAGCATGTTCTGTTGATTGTGGTAATGAGGTTGAGGTCCCCGGAGTATGTGGTGTGGAGGGATTGGGATTTCTTTAGCTGTAACATTTCTAACAGGACTGGGTCAGACATGGCTTTGTAAGTCTCACAATGAAAACAGACTTAGCATTACAACTTCTCTGCCCTTGAAACTCGTATTCATTGAAACAGCATTGAAACCCACATTCAAAGAAAATACATCTGGCCAGTGGCAGATAAAGATTAACTTTGGGCTTTTTTCAAATTATAGGCCCCTTGCACATGAAACATACATGTGTTCTTTGATACACCTTCCTGATTGTATTAAATTATATTCCTTGTATAATACAGTACAGTTGTTAGAGAGCATTTTAAATGTATTGTTTTGAACATTTTTCCAGTAAACAATATGCATGCACCAATAATGACAAAAGTGCCCAATTCAGAACATTTCCATCATAACAGTCTACTCAAACTTCTACAAAACGCCAGTAGCAGTAAATATGCACTATCTCTGCAGAAGTAAATGTCATCTAAATAATTCCACATTAAGGAGATCTGTAACTAATGAAGAGGTTGCTGCTAGCAAACAACTTTATATTTCATTGTTTCATCTACAAATAAAGTGCCTGTTCCCCTTGAGGAATAAATTGATCATGTTGCATTAAAAAAAATGATAAGCTAGTGATACTGCAATAGTGAATGGATGACAAACTGATAACAGTCTGATAGTTACGGGTCTATTACTACCGATCGAAAAGTAATTTCTGCGAATGGCATATAGATTGAAAATGTCGTTATTCGAAAGTGGTGTTGTGAGATTGTGGTACAATGAATATTGAAAAATTTGCCCTTTCCTCACTGTAGTGCGATCTTGGAGTTGGAATATATATTTAGTTGGGAGTGTGGGGGGCACAGCCCCACACAAAACCGATTTCGATTAATGGCATTTTCAATCTATACTCCGTTCGTGGAAATTACTTTTTGATCTGTTGTCATAGACCCGACAGTTACTAGGTATCTCCACCAAAGAGGACATTCTCAGGACTGCATCATGCACCCCCTTTAAAAGTACAACACAGTGCAGTATCAGCAATGCATCTACATACTGTGGGAGTAAAACCCACAGCCTTCTGCATTGAAAGCAAATACACTACCTGTTGTGCTATTAACAATGCAAGCAGACTCACCATAAGCAGCACTAAACTTCTCTTCCCCTGAAGCTCTTAGCTCATTGTAAAATCCACTTGATGTTTAACTGTAGCTCTCAACTTTGAAGCACATGAGCTCAAGAAATCTGGAAAATGCCAAAATGTATTGTAGGGGGGAAAAAGCCCAAAAACCAGGGGCACATTTTAAACATTGCTTGTACAACCTTGGAAAGTTGCGAAAATAAAATGCTGTGCTGCCACCATGCATTTCACTACCAAGACTTGAACCCAGGACCCTGTGCACTACAATCAGAGCAACATGCCACTATGCCAAATCAACTGTTTCTTGAAAGACAGGAAGACTGTAACTTAAATGGCTATCATTTAATGAATTCAGTTCTCACCATAGCTCTCAACGTCTTAGCACAAAACACCTGGACAAAGCCATAATGGGGGAATACAGACCCCAAACATATTCACTGAATTCAGTTCTCACCATAGCTCTCAACCTCTTAGCACAAAAAAAAACTGCACAAATCCAATAATGGGGGAATACAGCCCAAAAATAGGGACAAATTTCAAATATTGATCTTATAAACTTACAGAATTACTAGAATAAAATGTTTCATGTTACCATGTACTTTCTGAAGAATATGAAGTCTAAAATTCAAATATCTGTCATTATTTAGTGAATACAAAATCCAGAAAATCACAGATTTTATGAGGAACAGAACAAAAATAAGAGGCAAAAATCTGAATGCTTTTCACAAGTGGTGGTGGGTAGGGAATTCAGGCTCTTGCTACCTGCACCCAAGGTTGAGGGCTTGAGCCTGAGTTACTCACTCTAGCCACCAGTTATAGTCAACTGGGGCATTATACACACACACACACACACACATACACACACACACACACACACACACACACACACACACACACACACACACACACACACACACCAGTACCTACCTGAGTGAAGAATCCAACTGACTGTGTAGCTCTAGCTACATCACACACCAGTGTGGGTCCTGTTTCATGCCAATGCTGAGTTCAAATCTGTTCCTGGAATGGTTTCCAAGCAGCCAAGTTTAAATAAGCCAGTTTGTCTTCAAATCTGTTCCCAGAATAAAATGCGCCAGAATGCCACTCATGTGTGCGTGCAGCTCATTCTGAGCATACACAGACTCCAGACCTTGCAGTCTGATTCCCTTCCAGTCTATGTGGTTGTAACCACATAGACTTCTGGGGCATCTGTAGACTGCTGCCATCTTTCAGAATCCGTACTGGTTAAACAGCAGTCTGGATTCAAGTTTTTTGGTTTACAGCTGAGAATTTTGTAGCAGTTTGGATTCAAGTTTTTTTTGTTTACAGCTGGGATTTTTGTTTTATTTTGGTGGGAGTTGTATTTTGGTTTACAGCTGGGATTTTTGCTTTATTTTGGTGGGAGTTTTTTTTATTTTGGTTTACAGCTGGGAGCTGCAGTCCTGCAGTCCAATATCATGAGCCGCCACTGTGTGTATGTATATGTCTGTGTGTGTGTGGGTGTGTGTGTGTGTGTGTGTGTGTGTGTGTGTGTGTGTGTGTGTGTGTGTGTAGTTTTAGTCACTACAGAGTTCCAGTTGGTAGGATGCACTGTAATACACAGTGATTTGTATTAGGTGTTTAAATCTTTGGGGACAAAGTGATTATAACTCTGTTTTTCAGTTACACAGTCTAAAGTCTATTTGGGTGTGTCTTGTGTTGGTCATAACATAAGTCATCAGTGTTCACTTTCTATATGTCATTTAGGCCATTTCTCTCACACATATATGCTATTATTATTATATTTACCCCTTTTTAGCTGGGTTAGTCCCACTAAGTTAGTAGCTCCTTTTATGGAGAGACCCAAGGTATTATTTATACTACCAGGGAAAATTTGGCTAGGGCATTGGGGAACTTCCTCTACTCTTGTCAATCAGGGGAAGGATTTGTGTGTTACACACCCTGACTTCCTGGTTCCTGTCCAGGAGTGGAGGCAGCCAGGAGGAACAGGAAGAAAATGTGGCTGATTCAGCTTTGGCTGAAAATGAAGGTTGATGAAAATGTAGTTGAAATGGTAGAATTGCTACCAGAAGTTTTTCTGATGCTGTGGGGAAGAAAAATCAGTGATATTGGAAGAAAAGGAGATTGTAGCTGTAACAGAGATGGATTCAGAGGAAAACTTTCAGAGGAGATTGTTTGAAGGAGAGAAAGTAGAAATGCATAATTACAACACTCCATTCGGGATGGTTGTTGGATTATTATTTGGAAGAAATGGTAAACCAAAGTGAACCAGAAAGTGGAGCATCAATTTCATGGAGTGACATCATGAAGAAAATAGAAGAAAAGAAAAAAGGAGAAGAAGAGACTGTGTCAGAAAAATTTCAAGAGTCAAAAACTTATGCACAAACTGTGGGAGAAGGAGCAAAGAAGAAATAAGAAATAAAAGAAGCAAAAAAGAAGTACACATTACATGATAGCTGTAAAAAAGAAGAAAGTTTGGACAAGTATAAGATTTGGGACTCTGTCATAGCAACTCTGGGTGTCAAAGCAAAAGAGGTAAGAGCATTCATTTTAATTAATAAACTTTTTGTGACTTGACATTTGAGACTGGGAAGACCATGGAAAACTTTTGGGTGCATATGAACAAAAGAAAAATATTTATTCATGGTCAAAATATGTCATGCAACTTTTTATAGACAAACAAAAATAATAATGATCACGTTTAGAACTGAAGTTGAAGCAAAAGAACTGAAAGAACATCTGTTAACTATATGTAAAGAAGTAATGGACTCTACAAAAATATAAGATGAAAGAGGACTATGGACTGGGAATGGGAATGTGGAGTAAAACTGAAAATGGCAAAATGATAATGTTATGCACGTACCTAGTATTACTGATGTTCATGGTAATAGGGGTTTTGTGACATACAGGGGTCAATGAAAAAATTGTTATTTTTGTGGAAAAATTATAATTTAATCAAAAAAAGATTTAAAAAAGATGTTATTTATGTGGCAAAATTACATAATGCAAATATTGTGATTTAAAGTTCATAAAATGTGGCAATAATGGTCATTCATGGCTAGAATGTGAAATTAATGTACAAGAAAATGAAAATGAAGTTATACAGGATAAAGATATAGAATGTGTTATACAAGAAAATGTGCAAAAAGATGTAACTGATAAAAAGATTATACATGAAATTAAAGAAAGTAACAAGGAAAAAGAAACAGAGGAGACAAGTGATGAAGAAGCTGATTGGTCCACAGTAAGAAATAAAAAGAATTCAATAGGGAAAAGAGTTAAAGAAAGGAATAGAAAATTCAAAATCACAATGCTTAGAGAAAATAAGAAAGGAAGGGGATAAACATTTTATTATACTAACTGTTCTTAAAAACAGAAAACATTAGCTTTAAATGTGAACAGTATGAAAAATCTTAAAAGGTGAATAGGTATATTACAATAGAGTGCTGCAGTAAATGCACATATTATTGTTTTAGAAGGTATCTGATTATTAACAGAGGAAGAAAGAACAAAAACTGAAAAACTTTGAAATGGTGTGGTGTTTTGAGACATGGGGAAAGAAACATGCCCGAGCATATGTATATTATGTCAAGAAAGCATTAAAATATTAGATATAACCATAGTGGAACTAGGCCGAGCTATGGTTATAAATGTGAGATGGAAAAATATGTGTATAGAATTATAGCTTTATATGCATCTGTAACAAAAAAGAGAGAGAAATGATCTTTAAAAATATTCTTGAATATGTTTGTGTAAATATGGATATTGTAGTGGTGGGTGATTTTTATTGTAGTTTAAGAAAAAAATAAGAGAACTCTAGTTAAACTAAACAAACAACTCAGAGGACAAATACAGTCTACCAAAGCCAAATTTGAGGTATGTTTGGCTTCCCAGGAAAAGGGCAACCACAAAGTATTCTTTACCTATGTCTGCAACCTCAAAGGCAATACATAATTGTGTGCAAAGCTCATTGTAAATGGAGCCACATATACTGAACCAGAAAATATAGCAAACCTCCTGGCTGATAAATTCAGCTCCAACTTTATCCCTCTCTCTCCCTCAACCTTCCCTCAGGAAATATCATCAAATATAACTCCCCAACTATCACTAGGGAACAGGTCTCTGTAAGACCAAGAACACTCATCAATGGGGCCAGACAATATCACAGGATGCCATCTAGCATGAAACAACATGACCTATCAGGGCCTCTAGACTTATTATTTGACTGTAGCCTCCAAACAGGCTTCATGACTCATGAATGGAGAAAGGCAACAGTCATCCCTCTGCACAAAGGAGGGCCATCTACAGACTCTGGAAACTACAGACCCATAAGTCTCACTACACTTGTATGTAAAGCCATGGAAAGAAATATCATGGAGATGATCAACAAAGATATAGTAAACATCCAGACACTGGACTCAACCCACTTTGGTTTCGTAAAGGGAAGATCATGTCTACTGAGCCTGGTGGACATCTTAGAGAAGGTTGCCAAAGCAATGGATGAGGGCAAAATTGTTCACACTGCCTACCTTAACCTGGCCAAAGCATTTGACACAATACCCCACTCAAGCATTGTTGACAAACTCAAGAGGTTAGGTACAAACCTGTATGTTACCCAGTGGATAGTCAACTGGCTCACAGACAGGACCCAGGAAGTTAGAATTGGGGAGTCCACCTCTACAAAGTGGCCAGTGGAGTCCCTCAGGGATCAGTCCTTAGACTGCTCCTATTTGGCATTTACTTCTCAGAAGTCAAGGCCAATGTCAGTGGTCTCTGGCTGACTAAATTTAGTGATGATTGCAAATTAGGAGCTGTCATTGAATCTCACACTGACACAAATGTTCTCCAGGAGGGATGGACACAGACAAACAACTAGTGTCAGAGTCATGGACTAAAACTAAATGCTAATAAATGCATAATAGCATCTTTTGGAAAGTCATCCATCCCTGGTAACTATCATATTGACAACACACCCCTTAGAGTTGACCCAGTCATCAAGGACTTAGGGACACACATAGATAATAATCTAGTCTTTGATCATCATGTGTGCAGTGGTGAGGAAATCATTATGTATTGAGCAACTTATAAACAAAGGTATGGCATCTAAGTCCAATAAAGTCATTGTTCCACTGTATTCGGCATTCATCAGACCTATCATTGAATGCAATGCCCCCTTTGGTATGTACCTAACCAGGCATATCCAACAACTTGAACATCCACAGAGGTTCCTTATTAAAAGAATACAGGGCATAAGTAATATGTCCTATGCAGACCACTTCAAGGCCCTATCCCTGTAGTCTGTCTCCTACAGATTTTTGTGGGGAGATCTATGCCTGGCATACAGGGCATTGTCAGCCCCAACTCTGATGGATTTTCTGGATATCCACAAAACAGTACCAGAATTACCTATTCTAAAGACTTAAACCTTGCCTCTGATATAAGTAGGACCTGCTGGAGAGATAGGTATGTATCCCAAAGAATAACCCATCTATGGAACAGGCTCCCTATCCATGTGAAGCAGAGTTCCTCAGTAATCCAATTCAAGTGCAACTTGGACAATTGGATGGGAAACCAGAAATGTAGCCCTGGTTTGGCATGTATGTCTCTGATGCAAATGGATAACCTGCAAATGGTTCATCTCCAGGCCCATGCTTACACTTATCAAGGGTATCAGAACTCTTCAGAGATTTGGGATGCATGGCTAGGCTTAAAATGGTCCTTGTGGTCATTAGTCTAGTAAACACCTATGAACGTATGAAGCTATAAAGAGCAATTGGGGTGTTAAAATGGTTAAAAAAATTATGAGAAGTGGAGAGTTAAGTGTATGGAAGAATAACCACTGGTCCTACAAAAGGAAAGAAATTAGGACAGAATTTGATTATTTTTTAATATCTGATAACTTAAAAGTTGAATAAAAAGGAATCAAGTATGTTGTATTTACTGATCATGCGGCTATATGGATTAAAGCACAGGAAAATGAAGCATATATAAGAATAGGAAAAGGAATAAAGAGAACTAATGAAAAGGAATTAGATTTGGAAGAGAAAAAAGAATGCATGGAATTATTGTAAAATCATATGAATATAAAAGTTTTATGAGAACTGGCCTGTCTGGTGGCCTAATTTTAAAGAGAAAAATAAAAAAGTATTTATAGAATGTATAAAGAAGAAAAGAAGAAAAAGAGAGATATAAGGTATTAAGTCAAAAAACATTCAGAGATTTATTAGAGAAGAAAAATTCCTTTTACAAAAAGAAAGAGAAATATATAAAATTAATTAAATTATAATTAACAACTTGTTATATAAACAAAATTGTTGTTTACAAGGAAAGAAAGAAAGAAGAGGTAGCACCACATTTGAGGAAAGTAATAAAAGAAGGAAAGCTAATAAGAGAATTAAGAACAATGAAGGTAAGCAAATAAGACCACAAGAAGGAATACATGAACTAAATTAAAGAATGTGTATTGGAATTATTTGTTAAAAGCGAAGAAAACATAGAATAAATTTATAAATGTGAAAAATTAAATGAGTATTTAGAACAAAAATAACTATAAAAGAATTGAATGACATTTTAAAAGATATTAACATGAATTCTGCAACAGGAATGGAAGGAATTGAATATGGTGCATATAAAGAAATGAAGGCATGGCAAAAAATAATTTTTATAGAAGTTATGAATGAATGGTTAGAAAATAGATTTAAAGAGAAAGAGATCTGTACAGGAGTTATAAAATTTATATTTAAAAAAGGAACTAAAGATGAAATAAAAATCTGGAGACCTATAACATTGAATAATACAGATTATAAAGTTTTCATGATAATAATAACAAAAAGGTTGCAAAAATGGATAGACTATATGACCAAAATGTATTTGGAAGAAAAGGAAAAAGAAGTCAAAAGCTATTATGGATAATAACAGAAATAGTTGATGATATCATAAATAAAAATGTAGAAGTGAAGGTTATGATAGGCGATATAAGTAATGCCATCGGGAATTTTGCAGGCATATAATGTAAGCAAACAAATTTACAAGTAATAAAATCAGTTTATGAAAGGAAATATGTGAAACTAAATGTAAATGGCTGGATTGGGGAAAAGATAAAAATAGAATATGGAATAAAGCAGGGCTGACCAACTAGTAGTATAATTTTCTCATTAGTTATGAATTTAATAGTGAAGGAAATTAATAATATGTCAAGAAGCTGTTGATACAAAAGAATGAAGGAAGTCCAATTACCAATCATGTATAATTATGCAGATTATATTGTATTAACTGTTAAAAATAAAGTATGGATGGAAGTACATGAAAAATTAAATATAAATTAAAAATGGTTTAAGTATAAATAAAGAGAAAAGTAAATGGTTTGGTTTTGAAGGTATGATAGGAGCTACCGAGTTCAATGAAGAATATATGGACATATTACAAATAATATTTGGAAGGAATGAATACAGATAATAATAGGATAATTTACTCAAAAATGAAAAGGATATGAATATTATTTGCAAATCATATAGATGTTCATATAGATAAAAAGCAGACTTGTTGAACACCATGGTAGAAAAAACTGCTTATGTTGTTAACATCTATATAATTCCTATTAAGTATAAAAAGGAACTAAGGATGGTTATATTTTTTTATATGGAGCTCTAGGCTGAATCCAGTCAAGACAAGGATTCTATATATGAAAGAAGATCAAGGAGGCTTGGGTTTAATAAACCCAATAGTACATGCAGTTTCTTTAATTTTTATATAAGGCATTAAAAGGAATTATGAAGGAAAATAAAAAAACTTGCTAGAATGATGCTATATTATGAATAAGAAAGAATTGTGGGAAGGAATGGAAGTTAAAATAAAAAAGTAAAAGCATTGTGAATGAAGAACTGAAAGAGTACCAAAACAAAATTGCAGTATGGAATATAAATATATATATATACATATATATATATATATATATATATATATATATATATATGTGTGTGTGTGTGTGTGTGTGTGAAAAATAGAATGGAATGGTACTTAAATATTATGAAAGCATTTTATTGCACTGATCCATGGAAAGATTTAGAAACAGATAAGAAAACATCCATAATGATGGGATATAATAACTACAAAAGATTAAATAATGTAATAATTTTTATGGAGATTGTCTATTAGAAAATTGCCAATTAAGGTGAATATGCTATACAATAAAAAACAAGATAGAATATGTAATAAATGTGGAGAGTTTGAGACTACTGAGCATGTGTTTTTGAAATGTGAAAGAGTTAATAGTTTCTGGATAAAATATATAAACATAATAGGGTGAAAAGTGTGTTAAAATTTAAAGAAATAAATATGGACATAATATAGTTTAGTTATTATGGTGTATGAAAACAGGTGAAGAAAATGGACAGAGTAATATTTTATGTTTCATGGAATATATGGAATGCGAGAATAAATTAAATAAAATACAATAGAAAATGGACTTTGACAAAGATTCTGGAGAAAATAATGTTTCAGTTGTGGATAAGAGAGTGGGGGGAATGCTTAAATTGAAGTTTATAATGTATGGAGATTTATAAATAGATGTAAATAATCTCAGTATGTAAATATGCAAATAATATGTAATGTATATGTCAGTAAACCCCCCTACACTTTTGCAAGTGGATACATTGTTTGTTGTGGAACTTACTGCTTCCAGTCCAGGCACACAGGCAGCTCACAAAAGCAGGAAGGGGTATGGTGAGCATGGAAGGAAGTCAAACCTTCACAAAAAGGAGTGGTGGTAGGTGCAGAGGTATAGAGATCTAGTTTGAAAAGGGAGAAAAAACAGGAGAATGCTGTAAAGGTGGTTGATCCTTTACAAGACTCAGAGATTTTGCTTCAGGAGTTATTTGAAGAAGAAAAAGAGTCACATTCAGGTTGTATTATTTCATCCCTCCAATGAAGTTCTGAACTGAAGTTGAAAAAGAAACATCAAAAGACTTTATAAAGTTTGCAAGTAAAGATGTTATGGACATTACAAAAATAATGATAATAAAGGTTTATGGACTGGGGTTGGGAATGTGGTGTTATATTGAAAATATAAAAGGAAACAATTATACATATTCCAAGTATGATAAATGTTGAAGGAAACAGAGATATTGTGAAATATTTGGGCACTGAAGAAATGTTTATTTTGTGGCAGGAATGATAATTTCATTAGCAGTTATGACAAAAGAAAATGCTTTATTTGTGGTAAAATGGAGCATGAAGCTAAACAATGTGAAATGAAATGTAGAAAATATGAACAAACAGGGCATTTATGGATGAATTGTAAGGAAAATACAGACGATAATAGGCAAAAGGGTGATAGATATTAGAAAGAACAAGAAAAAGTACAAGAAGAAAATACTGAACTAGATCAAGAAAAAGAGCAGAAAGAACAAAAAATGGAAGTAGGACATAGAGGTGGTAAAAATAATACCTGAAAGAGAGAAAAAGAAAGGGAAGGAGAAAAGGTAGAGTCAAGTGAAGAAGAAGATTCAAACTGTTGAGTAATCATGGGAAAAATAATTATATAGGGAAAGGGTAAAAATAGAAAATGGAAGTTTAAGAGTGTAAGTATGACAGAAAATAAAAAAGGTAAAGGATAGAAGAAAAACAAAATAAATGATAAAAGAAAGAAGTTGAACATTTTAGCTATAAATGTGAATAGTATAAATAATATAAAAAGAAGTCTAGGTGTATTAGAATGGTGTTCACCACTTCACAGGAATATTATTATATTAGAAGATACAAGAATTTTAACAGAAAGGGAAAGGGTACATGCAGAAAAATTATGGGAAGGTAAGGCTATTTGGAGTATAGGAAAAGAAACATGCTCAGGGTTAGATATATTATGCCAAAAGTTAATAGAAATTTTGAATTACACCCTAGTGATATTAGGTAGAATAACAGTGATAGATATAAGGTGGAAAAAGAATCTTTAGAGAATTATTGCAGTTTATGCATATGTCACAAAAAAGGAAAGAGAAACTATGTTTAAAAAAATTCTATATTTTGTTGGTGTGAATAGGGAGATAATATTAGTGGCAGACTTCAATTGTAACTTGTGAAGAAGGCAAAAAGAAGGATTTGATGTTAAGATAATAGCAGAGATAATAAAAAGGGGAAATTATATATAGGATTAATAAACAGTGGCTATAAAAAAGAATAAGAACCGAGACAGATTATTTTATAATCTTGGGAAATTTGAAAGTTATACAAGAAGGAATAAAAGTGACAGGATTTTCAGAACATTTAGCAATTTGGCTAGAGATTTAAGAAAAGGAGGGATAGATAAAGATAGGGAAAGGTATTAAAAGATTAAATAAAAAAGATTTAAATGAGGAAGATAGAGAAAGGGTTAATCAATTATGGACAGATTATGTAGGCATGAGAGTTTTCTATAAAGACTAGACATGTTGGTAGATAAGTTTTAAAGAAAAATATAAAAAATGTTTTTGCATTGGCAAGATTTAAAAAGAAAAAAGAGAAACAAAATATAAAGAATTAAGTCATGAAGTGTTTAAAGTAATAGTAAGAGAATTTTGTGAAAGAGAGAGGAAGGTATATGAAATAAATCAAGACAAAAGTAAACAAATAAAATGTCATTTAAACAAAGGTATTTTATAAGGGAAAAAAAGAAAGGGTTGAACTGTATTTGAACAAGATAGTAAATGAAAATAAAAAAATAATAAGAGAAATAAGAAATGAGAAAGAGAAAATGTTAAAACGCAACAAGAAATAATGGTTGCAATAATGCAATATATATATATATATATATATATATATATATATATATATATATATATATATATAGAAAAGACATCCAAAAAGAATAAAATAGAATCATATGATCATAGGTTACAAGGCTATTGGCCCTGAGGCCTTTATAAGCCTAGGCAAGAGTTTAGCCCATGTTTAGACAAGTCAGCACCCAGAGCCCCTGTCCAGCAGGGACACAGGTGGAATCCCAGGAATGTATTTTCTGTTTCCTATCCAGTTATACAAGTTGATTTTAAAATTTTGAAGAAAAACAAAAATGGAAGGCTAAAAATTAACTAAACAGGATAATGAAGGGTTAGAAAAAAGAACTGTAGAAGAAATGAATGATGTGTTAAAGGAAGTAAATGTGGAATCAGCCACAGGATTGGATGGAATTGAATATTATATGTATAAGGATATGAGAGACTGGAAGAAGAGGTATTTTGCGGAAGTACTAAATAAATGGTTAGAGAAAGGTTTGGGAAAAAAGAAATATGTGTTGGATCTATGAAATTTATATGGAAGAAAGAAGAAAAAAGATGATAGAAGAAACTGGAGACTGATGGTGTTAAATAACATATCATAAGATATTTATGAAAATAATAGAGAAAAGATTAGAAAATAAAGGAAACAAAATGCTTGAAGAAACAGTATTGGGAAAAGGGGAAAAGAAGCCAAGAACTGCTGATGATAATGAGAGAAATTGTAAATTATATAATACATAGGAAGTCTGAAGTCAAAATTATGGTGGGTGATTTGAGTAAGGCACTTGATAAGATAAAATATGAAACTTTATGGGATATATTAAAAGATTATAATATGTGATAAAATAATAAAATATTTGTTTCAGTGTATGAGAATAATAAAGTGAAAATAGCTGTGAATGAATGGCTAAGTCAAGAAATAGATATAAGAAGTGGTATAAGGCAGGGATCCCCAGCAAGTAGCATTTTAGTTGCATTGATTAGTAATGCAGTGTTTAATAAGATAAACAGAGCCCTAAAAGTAGCAGGGCATAGTAGACCTATATCCTGCTATATGAGATATATGAGAAGGAATTCAACTGCCAGTGATGTTTGCTTATGCAGATGATATAGTTTTAATGACTCTGATTAACAAATGGAGGGAATAAGGGATTAAACAACATGATTAGTATTTAAAGGCCATTGGTATGTGCATAAATAAGGATAAAAGTAAAGGTATAGAAACAATTGATAAAATAGAAGGTATTTAGCATAATAAAGACGTAATAGATATAGTAGGTATAAGATTTGGGAGTGACTTGCATAAAATGCAGCAATGGGATAATATAATACAAAACGTGAGGTCTATATGTTTGCTCTGGGGGATATATAAGGTGATATATAGAAAAATATTATATTCATTCAATTCTATCTTATCAGGAAAAATACTTATTTGACTAGTGTGTTTATGGTACCTGCAAAGTATGAAAAAGAATTAATGTCAATTGTGTTTTCATTTATGTAGGGATTAAGATCAACCCCAGTGAAAAGAGGGGTGTGATATGTGAAAGAAGATGGTGAGATAGATCAATACTAGCTAACTGGAAGAAAACAGAAGGACAATGTTCAATCATGGTTACAAAGGCCAACAAACATTGTGGCTTCTCTGTAGTCAGTATTAGAAGATATCAAGTTTTGTATATTTTGTTAACAATCACACTGGAGTGGGAAAACAGCATTACTCTTTTTTGCTGATTACACCAAAACAAGGATAGTGGTCTCACACAATGGGTTTAACCTTCACTAAGACTTAATACAACTCTATTTATTTATTTATTTGTCCTTTGTTAACCAGGTTAGTCCACTGGGCTGGGGACCCATTTTCACAGGAGACCCGAGTAGAAACTTTCCACAAACACATGATAAAAAATATGGTGCCAAAAATAATACATATATATCATAACAAAACCAAGTTACATTGCAAGTTTAAAAATAGAAAAAAGGGCAAGATAAAAAGACATGTGAGTAACACAATTAATGCCTTGTAGATAATCATTAAAAGTATTGACAAACTTTCATAGTGAAGTTTAGGTGGAAGCTCTAATTACTTGTAAATTAAGTGTGATATTTGATATGTTACTGAGAAAATGCAGTAAACCATATTTGTTAATACTGTCTTCATGAAAACCAGGGAGAAGATCAATGATCAAATGCCTGCTGAAGAAGTATGAAAGAGTGACTGGATGCCCAGTAGCAAAGTTAGGAGAGTTAGATGAGTGATTCTACCACTACAATACCATTGTTCATTGTAGCAGAATTACCACAGCTGAAATAGTAAGTCTATTTTAGTAATAGTCCAGAGAAAAGTAGCTTAATCAAACAGGAAATATGCAAAAGAATGGCTATCAAAATCCTGTGCACTGGTGAGGCAGGAATATAATGAAATGTCCATAAGGCTTGGAATGCATGCACTAGAACTGATAAAAGAAAGGAGTGCTAGACTATGGATGCTGCATTGAAAATTGGACAAATTTGATGGGATGACCTGGAGAATAAGGAAAAGACATAGTAAGTAAGGAACAGGTGAGAGCAGAAGACACAGTACATGCCAGTGTAACAATATGCTTTCCATGGAAACAGAAATGAGACATGAAACTGAATTCATTTATTATTCTGTTTGTCTCTCAGTCTCTCTCTCTAGCTATTTCATATCTGGTATTCTGGTAGGTATACTGGTCAAAGGAATGATAAAGTGTAAGTGAAGAGAGGAGTGCACTGACAGTTTTGACACATGGCAGAGGATGAGCAGGGCAACTAATGAGGCAGTTTAATACAGGTTTGCAGCAATAGCCATGTAGAATTTGTTGTATTTGGCACTTATTTCTACAACATCTTTCTATAGTCATACAACACTTCAGGTTTTGCATACTTGTGTCTTGCAATAGGAACTAATGGTGCATGAGGGTCAGTTTCCAGCTCCATGCAGGCAACTTGACAGAGCTAGGACTGCTTATATACAATACCAAATAGCATCAGTGTATAATATAGTAAATAGCAGTTGTGTGAGGCACACAGCATAATAATAGCTACTGAATATCAATTTCCTTGCATCAGCTCTTTATCAGTTGGTGTTTGCTTCTTCCATGTGCAGTCACTGACCAGAATTATTAAGCCATTATGAATACTTCATATTTCTTAATTTCTGTATTACATGAGCTGGCTATTAGAGAAGAGCTTTTCTAAACAGCAGTCAGTACTAAGAACTACAAGAGTTTTTGGAACTTTTTCTACTGCAATAAAATTAGACAAAAAAAGGTTCAGTGATCTCAAATGCTGAAAATACTTCCACTTGAAATGTCTAAATGCAATCAAAAATCAAAATCATGTTTCTGCAGTATCACTGCTGCTGTTAGGCATCCCCCAGTCCTAAAGGATCATGGGTTTGTACCCCTGTTGGACTGATTCAAGCAGCATTTTCTGTTTCTGTGCAATCCAATCCAAGAATGACAGTCCTTTCCATATGCTGAGCAGGAGCAGCAGTAGATAAATGTCGGTCTGGTATCATGAGCACAGATCTTCCTGAGGGCACTCTTATCCTCCACTATTTTTCTAAGATTGTTTCATACATAGAGCTTCCTTCACTTCCTGTTTCAAACTATACTTGACTGAGGCAACAGAATGCCAAGCGTGCAGGCTGATGGAGAAGGTGCTGAGGTCATGCTTGCACATATCCTTTTAGCACAATTTGGATCATACTTTCCAGACTCCAGCTCTCCAAAAAGGAGGCTGTTCAGTAGTTGGCTATCTGTCATGCATGACATGACCCAGCCAGTGCATATGTCTCTGTTTCAGGAGGAGGAACACTGAGCTGGTGCCTACTCTCTCAAGCACTGAACTGTTGGGGATCTTCACCTGTCATGCAATACCAAGTATGCATCTAAGGTAGAGCATATTGAATACTTTGAGCCACTGCTCCTATTTGAGTGTAAAGTCCATATTTCACTGGTATACAGTATGAGCACAAAACACAGGCTGTGCAAGTCTACACCTTGGTGTGCACAGTGATCTTATTATTAGCCCATACTCCCTTCGTCAGTCTGGAAAAAGATGTGGCGGCTTTTCTAATGTGCTTGTTGATCTCCCTATCAAGTGACAAGTTGTCTGGGATCATAGAGCCTAGGTATACAAACTCATGGACAACCTCTACCTCATAGTCATTGTTGATAGATGTCTCATTGCCCACATTTTGACCTGTCACCTGGGTCTTCTTTTGGCTGATTGTGAGGCCAAATTCCATATATGTGCCACAAGGTGAGTTATGAGTGACTGAAGTTCCTGCTGAGTGTGAGCAGCAATAGCTGTATCATCAGTGAACAGGAACTCCCTTACATACTTCCTGAACAGCCTGATGTACAATTTAAGCCTTGGCAGTTTGAAGAGGTTGCTGTCCTTTCTGGTTCAGTGAAAGATACTCTCTGTAGCAGTTCCAAAAGCAAATTTCAGCAGAACTGAAAAGAACATGCCAAACAATATTGGAGCCAGTACACACCCCCTGCTTCACTCCACTGAGAATCTCAAAAGGTTTGGATGTGGATCCATCATACATAATCATGTCTTCATAGAAGGCCCTATTAATGCAAAGCAGTGTTGGGGGATAGGGAATCTTTGCCAAAATTTTGAACAGACCTTTCCTGCTGATCAAGTCAAATGCCTTGGTCAGATCAATAAAGGCAATATACAGAGATTTTTTTTCTGCTCTCTGCACTTTTCTTGTGGTTGCCTAACAGAGAAAACCATGTCTATGGTAGACAGTTCAGCTCTAACCCACACTGAGACTCTGGGTAAACTCTTTCTGCAAGAACGAGGAGCCTCTTCTGGACAACACATACAAACAGCTTTCCCTGAAAAGTGAGATGCTGCAATAGTTGTTGCAATCATTTATCATTCTTGCTCTTATAGATAGTAACAATGTTAGCATCCCTCATACCTTGTGGTACGCTACCTTCTCTTCCTAATTGGCAAATTATTGCATGCAGCTCTGAGATTAGAGTACTGTTGATACATTTAAGAATTTCTGAAGGGAATACCATCTTTCCTGGGGGAGAGGGGTTACAGAAGAGAGTGCTTTTAGCACGTTATTCAGTTGCTCCATGTTAGGTTCAGCATTGAATTCAGTCAAAGTTGGTAGAGGCTCGATGGCATTCAGGACTCTCTGTATCTATGGTTTCTCTGGCATACAGCTGTGGGTAATGTTTCACCCAGCATTCCATCTGCTTGGTTCTTTCCTTCAAGACCTCACCCTGTGAGGCACAGACAATAATAACAAAATATGAATAACAAAAGCCTGACTTCAAGAAAAGAACATAAAGAGACAGCAAACCACTGAAAGTGTAACTGGAGAGTGGATGCTAACATTGAGACCAGGGAAAGGACATCAGATATCAACTATCAGAATCAGCATCTCACACAGCTGTACTATATTGCAATTAGCATTTGACATTTGCCAGGTGTAAATCTCTCTGTTACTGAGTAAAAAAACAAAGCTATTACCCAATATAGGTGGAGGTGGCGTCTGTCACTGTGCCTTGCAAAATAACAACCTGCAACCCTCTTACTTACTTGAAACTGAACATCCAGTTTATTGTAGTTTCAAAGGGATAATATCCCCCTGTCAAAATCCTCTGAAGAAAGCTGCTTAAAAAGCAAGTGCTCTAGGATTACCTGCTATAACTAGGCCTGGTAAAAAAGACTATCGGAAACATTATAACAAAAGGAAATGAATTAGACAGAAGTCTCCAGTATTTGTTTTCCCACATGTGTTTCAGCTATACCTTCAATAAAATAAAATAACATTTACAATCCATCTAATGGGTGTCTTATATTTTCTCATTAAGTCAAAGATATATTTGGTAATCCAAATAATGGAAAAGAATGTTATCTTTCAATCTGCTGGCAAAATAAAGAGTAGGCAACTGAATCATTGAAGTGAGAAAACAATTTCATATTAATAAATCAGTTTTAAATGTTAGTGCTAACAGAGGTATTTGAACATTGGCAGTGATATCAAATTATCCATTCCCATTGCAATTCTTTGTTCCTCAGGAATGTGTTATTGTCCCTCACTAATAAGGTAAGTTAATATCATCTATTGCAATAAACAATGCTGCATTATATTTACCTGAAAAGTCCAACCCATAACTTAATATACACTAGTTCCAGGAAAAATCTTAAATGCTTACAACATATCTCCCAAAGTGAAGAAAAATTCACAGGCTGGAAAGTGTCACTGAAAAGGTTGCATAAGGTTATGAATGATATAATCTAAACAGGACCTGACTTTTTTCCATATCCAGTTACCATATTTGAGAAACTAGTTACTGGATCTTCTATAGGTCATGGCTTGCTTTTTGTTCAAGGCTCATCTTACTGCCTCACTAAGGCAAGTACCAAACTCCAGTCAGCTTGATCTTATTATAGACATACCGTACTAGTTGCACCTGCTCAGAATATATTAAATGTAACTCTGAAAGTTTTACTCAGTTCCAAACTTGGTTCCCTAACCCAAACCCCAAACCACACACCCTAAACCTAAAAGTGACAGTCATTCCTGGTGATAAAAGAAGTAGTGGGTTATTGATTCCTGACTGTCTCTGACTGGGCAGTGAGTGTCTGTGTGTGACCTTCCTGATTGTTCTGGTTGCTCCTCAAGGCATCTATCAGGAAAAGGTTACAACAAGCCTACAGACCCCAGCATCATCATCTGGGAAAAACTACTGATCACCAAAGAGCCTGTGGTCTGCTTCTTATCTTGAGATTAGTGTTTCTGTTTTGCTTCTGGTTACAAAAGAAGAAAAGGGACATTGTATCCTACAATTGTGAAGCTGGGATGATATGAGCACTAGCTGCACCAGGTCATAATCAGTTAGGTGAATCCCTCACAATTCATCATTATTGACAAAGCAAATTTTACTCTTTTCAGTAAGTACTGCTTGATTACCTACTATCTAACCTAACTTCAGAATATCTCCCTAAATACTTCTTCCATAAATCATCAAGGCCTACTTAATTGTTTCACCTCAAGTGTTTTGCAGTGCCCTGTATAGAATCAGGCTCCTTGAGTTGACATTTTATTTGTAAAAGTACCCTTGAACTTTTACCAATCCCAAATACCCTCAGCAGCCCTGAATGCACTTTCTATAAAACACCCATATAAACACATATGGACACATCTCATGGAACCTCTATTTTTAAGCCAATAAGGCAAGCCACCACACAATTAAACATTCTGGTCAATGGAGACTCTGACTAGGCTGAGGAAGGAGAAAGTCAGAGGCAGCTGCATATCAGGGGTGAGTATCCACCAAAGTATGTACGCACTCTGGTGTTTGGACCGCATGTACCAGTGTGACTCAGTCATAGTCCATATGGGTGTAAATGACCTAAGATGTACCTCCCTAGACTATGTGAAGAGAGGATTCATAGATCACTCAGAATACATGTCCTGGTATGAGCCTAGCATTGTGCAGCATTCTACCTTTTCCAAAGATAATGTTACAATATGAACAGAAGGTGTAGCATTCTACCTTCTCCAAAGATAATGTCACAATACAAACAGAAGGTGCAACATTCTACCTTCTCCAAAGATAATGTCACAATATGAACAGAAGATGACTGACTTTATTAATTGGCTTAGATCCTGTTGTCATTCTAAAGGGGTGCAATATTTGGCTGCATGGAAAGAGATAGTCAACCGACCATGCTCCTTTGCTAGGGATGACCTGCACATATTCTCTCTATGCTTTCAAATATTAGCTAAAACATTGTTCTCCCCCATAGTGCCTTTTAAGGCAATGCCAAACTGAAAATACTTCCAACATTGGAAATCAAAACCAAGAAAATCTAAAGATTGTACTGCTTAGTGCTAGAAGTCTAAACAAGAAACTCCACTCCATAGAAGCTCTCTTCACCCTGGGGAATTCTAATGTCAGTGTAGTCATGAGACATTGTTTTAAGCAGTGTTGAGCACCCCATTAGTGCAAGTCTATAATGCCTTCCACAAATTTAGACCAGCTATTACACAGACAGGGACTATAGGTGGAGGTGTCTCGATTTACATCAAAAATAAATATAGCTCAAAGGCTGGTCAAACAGATGACCATAGGCAAACTCTCATACCAATTACTTGCAAGCTACAGGTCGCACTCTATGACCCAGGAAACTCATAACATGTATTTCCATATTCATGGATGACTTTAATTAATATTAAATGGGAATCATATGAAAAACAAACAGTCAGACACAGACCAGTTAGTCAACACTCCAACCAGTGATGCAAATGTACTGGATCTGGCCCTCACTAATATGGGAGATTGCTGCACATTACCTAGTGTAAAACAGTCTCTTCCAAAGTAAAAATAAAACCCAGAACACAAGCTAACCCTGTTATGTTCACAAGCAAAGGCTGACTTCCTACTGATAAGAGATAACTTGGCAAAATTTCAAGTACCTCTAAAGCCTGACAACACTGCTGCCTATGTGGAACTGTTCACAGAAGACCTGTATAAGCATGGCTGTATCCATTATGAATAAGTAGAGCACTAACATGAAAAACAAACCACCCAGGTT
Organism: Protopterus annectens; assembly: GCF_019279795.1. NCBI lineage: Eukaryota > Metazoa > Chordata > Ceratodontiformes > Protopteridae > Protopterus > Protopterus annectens. The sequence continues at coordinate 1,852,403,782 of NC_056728.1, forward strand.
GAATCACAGCTTCAATAGGCTGTACAATAGAAGGTAGAAAATCATGGCAAAAATTATGAGATGTAGCTCCAAGCAGGATAATAACACTCTCACCAAATAAAACAAATAACTCAAGATAAATAAAGTATACAAAGCCAAATTTGAGATAAATATGGCCTTTCAGGACAAGGTCACAAGACATTTTAGCTATGTCTGCAACCTCGCAATTGTGTGCAGAGCTCATTGTCAGTGGAACCACCTATCCTGAGCCAGAAGATATAGTAAACTTACAGGCAGACAAATTCAGCTCAAATTTACCCCTGAGCCTCCCTTCAGGAAGTACCACCAAATAAAACTCCCCCTACTATCACTAGGTAACAGGTCCTCAATGTCCTTGTTTAAGGTCAAAAACACTGCATCAGTGACCCCCGACATTATTCTAGTCTACCTTAAAAACAGCATGAAACATGACCTATCTTGCCACCTTGAATCACTATTTAACCATAGCCTCCAAACAGGCTTCATGCCTCATAAATTGAGAACAGCAATCATCATCCCTCTGCACAAAGATGGTCCATCTATAGACTCTGGAAACTATAGACCCATAACTATCACTAGTCTCATATGTAAAACTATGGAAAACGTATCATGGAAATGATCAGTAATGACATAGGAAACCTTCAGACACTGGAACCAATCCAGTATGGTTTTGTCAAGGGCAGATCATGCTCACTCAGCTTGTTGGACTTCTTTAAAAAAGCCACCAAAGCAACAGATGAGGAAAAAATGGTTCATGCTGCATACCTTGACCAGACTAAGGTATTTGACACAATTCCTCACTTAGGCATTGTTGACAAACTCAAGATGATAGGTATAATCCCTTATGATTCACAGTGGATAGCCAGCTGCCTCATGGACAAGATCCAGGAAGTTAGAATTGGGGAGGCCACCTCTACAAAGAAGCCAGTTACCAGCTTAGTCTATCAGGTATCAGTCCTGGGACTTTTACTTTTTGGAATCTACTTCTCTGAAGTCAAGGCCAAGATCAAGGGCCTCAAGCTGACCAATTTGCAGAAGATTACAAACTAGGAGTGGCCACAGAATCCTGCAGAGGCACTGATGTTCGCAAATAAGGGCTGGTGAAGACAAACAATTTATGTCAGCACTAGGGACTAAAGCTAAATAGCAAGAAATTCACAACTGCATCCTTCGAGAAGTCAACTACTCCTGGTAACTATCATATTGACAACATACCCCTAAGAGTCAACCCAGTAGTCAGGGACTTGGGGGCACACCTAAACAGTAATCTAGCTTTGACCATCACATGTCTGCAGTACTGAGGAAATCATTCAATGTCGCATAACTTAAAAAAATTGTATGGCATCTAGATTCAAGGAGGTCACTGTTCCACTGTATTCAGCATTTATTGGACCTGTCATTGAGTACCATGCCCCCTTTAATATGTAGCTAACCAGGCACATCCAAAATTGCAATGTCCACAGAGGTTCCTCACTAAAAGAATACAGGATGTAAATAATATGTCCTATACAGACTCCCTCAAAACCTTATCCGTAGAGTCTGTCTCCTATAGGCTGTTGACAGAAGAGCTATGCCTGGCATGGAAGACATTTTTGGACCTCACTCTGATGGACCTCCTGCATCTCTGGAAAGCAAATTGCACCAGAATTACCCCTTCTAAATACTCATACTTTGCTGTGATATAAATATGACCTGCTGGAAAGACATCTCCCAAAGACTTCCCCTGTCTGAAACAGACTCCCATCCATGTGAAGTGGAGTAACTCCAAGCGTAAGTTAAACAACTGGATGGAGAAATAGGAAATTCATCCCTGGATTGACACCTATGTCTCTAATGGACACTGGCAGCCTGTTAATGGTTCAAATCCAAGGCTTTTGAATATAAATGTTTCATCTTCTGCTTATGCTTACCAAGGATATGAGACCTTGTCAGATATTTGGGATGTATGACTTGGCTTAAAAAGACCCCAGTGGTTGTTAGCCTAGTACATACCTATAAACCTAGGAACTCCCTGCTCTTAATCCCAAACCTCACTCTTACAGCTAAAACTACCCGTCACTCTCCAACCCGGTAAGGTTCAGATCATTTCTCCAATATGGACCATTGATTTAGGGATCTTGTGGTTAGAGGTCTCTACAATGAAGCAGGAAAATGAAAAGGCAAGTGTGGCATACCTCTCAATATTTTATCACAATAAATCTGGACAAAGTGTAAAATAAAGGGGGGATAAAGACCTAAAAATAGTGACCGAGTTAAACAGTGCACATTTAAACTTAGAAAGTTGCTAGAATAATAGGTTTTGTGTTAGAATGCATTTTGTAATGGGTCTAAAAGTGAAATGTAAACTAAGATGTATGTCATTCATTAGCTTCAGTCCTCAGTGATTTGCCAGAAAACCATAAATTTATGAGGGACGGACTAAATATATGAGGCAAAAATCTGGACATTCTCTGAAAATCTAGACAGTTGAGAGATGTAAAGTATGGACAAGCAGCATAAGAGAATTACGTAATTGGAGACAGTGGTTGAATGCTAAGAAGAAAAACTCAGTGAGTTCAAATATCTACTGAAAGGCAAGTTAGGTAACAATAAGAACTGGTCAAGGAGTGAGAACATGCATATTGTAGGTCTGCATGGTGAGTTTGAGGATCCAGACATTTTTAAATCTATGTAAGAAAGAATACACAATTTAATTGAGGATACTTAGATAGCGAAAGTGATTGTGAATACAGAGTTGGAGAGTTAACAGGTGCACTAATGCGACCCAGACAAGATGTGGTTAAATTCCCCAGTTTTGTCACTAACGACTAGTTGGTGAGGGAGGCAGCATCAAATAAAGACTTACTCCTAACTGGCTGGAAAATTCATGTTGAAGAAGTGTTCTGCAAGCAGAAATAACAACAAGGGATGACCCTGTCATCAGTAAAATAATGCACTAAAAGTGTAGATGAATGTTAGGCTTCTCTAACTTGGCATAATAAAGATAAACTAGCAGGAAAATTTAAGTTTCTGAAAAATATTAGATGCGATAACTGATTTTTATTACAGTAAAATGAAAGAGTCTGTCCACTGGTGGCTTTCACTGGGACAAAGAAAGCAAGAATTAAAGAACTACAAGGGAATAAATGGACAGTCCTGCAGACTGTAGCACTGAGGTCCCATAACATGTTAGAATAATAAATCGAGTAGGAGAAGTGAGAGCCAAACATAAAAGGTCACATAGCCTGTAAGCACTATAACTTCTATAAGAAAGGTAATATAGTGAACAACAATGAGAATGATTACCACAGAATCTGATGATAATGTGGTAAGGGAGGGGTCTGCATCGAAGTGCATATAATCACAAAGGGACAGTGTGGGAATCATACTAAACATCAGACAAGGACAACACAGATCATTTAAGAAAGTTTATACAAAAGTTGTGCAGATAAGAAGTCCAAGGGGATAGAGAAGTAGCTGGAGAAGACTTCAATGTGATTTTGAACTCTATATGGAAATGTCTGGCAGCTGTCACAGACAATTAATTCTGTGAAATATCAGTCACCTGCTTCATGTAGGTGAGAGTACAAGGTTTGACTCCTTTCATCTCCATTTGCCTACTGTGTAACTCTGAGCAAATCATTTACTCGGATAGTGCTCCCAGGCCACCCCTATAAAAAAGAACCTTATGTGGGTATATGTGGCTGATGAACAGATTTAAAAAGATTGCATTTGGGCAAAAATGTTAGCTATCTTAAAGAAAGCATGAAAAAGTTAGGGCTGATAGATACATGGAGAAAAATGGTTTGGGAAAGACAATATACATCAAGCAGCAACAAATGCAAGCAGGGAAGCAAAATATATTGTCAGATGAGGAGACTGCATGAGCAATGTGTTAAATAAGGATCATGGAAAGTGGACTCGCAGAACATCCACTGGTTTTACAGAATTGGCTAGGACTGACAGAATTGCATTAATAATGAGTAGCCAATACTGGAACAAAAGAGTAGGATGGTGTAAACCTGTTTGGTGAATGGACAGTGAGAGGAAAGGGTCATAGGAAGAGGAACACATCCTGATCCAGATAATAATGTAGTAGGAGAGGGGTAGGGTATAGGTAAAATAATTAGATCAAGAGCACATAAAGAAAGACCAAGAGTGAAAGAGAAGGGGGGGTGGGGTCAGGAGTTTGAATGCAGATGGATGAGCTGAAAGAGTTGATGCATGAGACAGTGGATAAGTGCATCTTGCTTCTAACAGAATATAGACATTTGCAAATGAGTAGGTACATGCGCAGCAAGCAGTATGAGCCATCTCATAAGTGAAGGTAAGTAAGAAAGTATGGAGATTAGGGCTGGCAATATGTATCTCTGGTATGTTATGCGGAAATGGTAGAATTTTATTACATAAAACATATGCAAAGCATTCTTCTGGTCCAGGTACTATGAATACACAAGATAAAGTATTTCCTGATACCTGGGTCACAGAATGATAACTTCTTCTTCCTGTGTGCTTCTTTGCTGTTGTTCCTTTATTCTATGATGTGAGGCTGCAAACATCATTTGTGGAGTCCCTTATGGGTTGCAGCTTGATAGATACTACCATTTGATGCATAGTACTCTTTTTTTGGTCAGACTCCATGGTGGTTATTGTAAGGACTTCAGAGTAAATCCCATGAGCAAAGGAATAACAAATGAATAAGGGACTGGCATAGCTGAAGGCTTATGCTTGTGTATAAATGCTCTGTATGTACATGAACTCACTATGGTCAAGTCACCTGTTTTTTTTTTTTTTTTGGAAACCATTTAGATAAATAGATAGATAAAGCTAAATGTGCATTAATCTGGTAAGAAATTGCTATAATACCCTTGCTGGACTTGTGTATGTTTGTCCAGTGTACTCAGTTATTGTCTGATCTTTTTACTGATGGGGCAGATTTTAGTTTTCAGGCAGTTTCCATGAAGAGTGCAGCAGTACCACAGCCATTATTTTGCAATATACGGATATTTTATCTGTCAATCCCATAAGCAGTGACTACTAAATATGAATGAACATAAACTCATCAATTATACTCTAATTACCTTAATAGAGGGGGCAAACAGAATAAATGCTATCAATTCTACAAGCTTACTGTTTGCTTATTAGTAAAATCCCATGTGCATGAGAATTGCCATTGTATATTAGTCCCATAAACTAAACTGAGGGGATAAGATCTTATGGTATATATATATATATATATATATATATATATATATATATATATATATATATATATATATATATAAAACACTTTTATACCTCAAACTTTCAAATGCTACTCTATACTAATTAGTCGAGACTGATCCTTTGATATATCAGAAACCCATACATGACTGTTATAAATCTCATTAGAAGGATAACCAAAAACACGTTCCATGTTGATCTGCCTTTAGAACCATGAGAACCAGTTTTCATAGCCAGTCTACTGGCATAAAGGAAGGGCTGCTGTCTGTGATACTGCTGAACTGAGATGGATTATCAGGTGCTGAAGTTAAGGCTGAGTGGTTGGAGGAACGTGTTTTTCAGTCTAAGGGAGAAGGAACAGAGGGGAATTTTATGTTGCAGGATCACTTTCTGGATGAAGTCCAAGACTAACCCTGACCAAATCATGACCAAAGCACTATAGACAGTATTTTAGGATAGGGGAGGCAGAACATAGTGTGTTTGTAGTGTATTCTGAATACAGAAATAAGCAGTGAATATACCTATGTGCATTATATGTGCTGTACATTATCTCCTCAGTGTGATGTATGAGTGGATTAATACATAAATACAAGTCTTGGTCATCTTTTATATAATAGGATAATGCATTTGCTGAACTGCCCAATGACTTAGCGGGGTCAACAAGCCCTGCCTACAATGCCACTTCTGACACTCAGGTAGAGCTGAATGGCCATATAGCCTTTCAGCACCACAGTTCTGTCTGCAGGGTGGACCTGTGAGTTCAGACATGATGAAAAGCATGTGCATCCTGCTTGCATTCACCAAATGCAAGAGGACATGGATGTGAGCCACTAGTCCACTAGGGAATAAGATTTTTTTACAAAAATGCACCAAAGCAGGCCATCACCACAGGAGTTTGAGGGATGGCTCATAAGACACACAAACAAGCATAAGTAGAATTCCAGGCATGTCCTTCCAACTCAGAAATCTTGCAGAACAGCTCTAGTTGTATGTTGAGCTAGGTAGTGAATACAGTACATTGTTCCCCATACAGGTGGAGCTTTTGTCTCGCTGAGAAATCCATTCATTTCAAGCAACCTTGCCACTGATTCAGCTTTATATATTGATATGCTCCACAAAGTTATGTCTGTGAAACAAGCCAGGTTCACTTTTTGAAACTGGGAGTAAAGCTCCAGCAGTCCCCAGTAAAATAACTTGACTGGGAAATGGAAATGGGTTTAGAGTAACATGCTCATCTGGCATGTTATTCCATGACAAAGCCTTTTGGAATCTTGCACTTTATTCATACCTCTCAACCTCTTAGAGCAAAAAATCTGGATAAAGCTTTAAATAATAGGGGGACAAAGGCCCAAAAATAGGGACAAGTTTTAAATATTGCTCTTACAAACTTACAAAGTTGATAGAATAACAGGTTTTGCATTGGCATGCATTTTCTGAAGGGTATGAAGTCTGAAAATCAAATGTCTGGCATTATTTTCTGACTTCAGTTATGTAATTTGCCAATGAGTTACCAGAAAAACAGAATTTTGTGAAGAACATTCTAAAAATATAAGGCAATAATCTGGACATTCTGCAAAAAGCTGGACGTTGAGAGGTATGTCTTTGTTTTCTGGATTAGTAAAGATTTACCAAATGTTTTCTTGATACCAGTATATGTGGAAATACAAGTTATGTGGATATTTCTATGGGGTTGGGCAGAATAGATTAATTTCTATAAAAAGTTATATAATACCAACATTAAAAGAACTGAGGTTTGGGTATGATTACTCCAGTTTTATTCTATTTATCTAATTTTGCAATTTATATGTTGCAATGTTTTGCTGGGTCATGTTTATAATCATATTATGGAAGTCTATTAGAGAGGTGGAAATAACTTTTTACACTTAGATAAACACCACGAAGAATCCAAAAGTATGATATTTTGGAATTTGAAGTAATGAAATATTAATAAGAGTTTGTTACGTATGGCTAAAGAAAGGTAATATATGAAAATAATGGCTTCTAAGTTCTGTTCACTTTGGTGGGATAGATAAGAAATACTTTTACACAAAGGAATATGCTTTAGGTTGAAATTAGATTCTAAACATCTATTTATGAAAGATTTTATATGGAACCTATGTCATAAAGATAACCTGTCTAAGGCCTAATGAATTATAAAGGATGTTCTGAAAGTTAATGTTCTTGTTGGGCGCTGGAGATAGTCCCCGGGATTCATGAAGCTTGCACCAGGCGCAGGCATAGCATAGGCGGAATAATACCAAATATGGCCGACGAGCGATTCAGGTATGATCCAATTCCACGTGCACTACCGGCGTACTCCAGAACTGCGCAGCCCTCGGAATAGGTATGCTAATCACCCCATGCGCAGTGTCGTACCATGCAAATGAAGGCATATAGCGATTCATGAAGTGGTGCAGGCGTAGCGTAAGCCCACGGAAATGTAAACCAAAAAACACGGTTTACATTTTCCCAAACAGAACATTGGAGCTATGGAAGCGGAACAGACTCATGTATTACAAAATTAACATATGCCAATGGCTAAATACACAGCCAATGGCATAAGAAAAGATGCCCAACACATAAAAAACAACATTTAATGTCATGTCCACAGTAACGCAGAGTACAACCGCAGGGCATGTGTGCGCAAACAGGAACACAAAGAAAATATATACAAATGTCATAAAATCGCAATGTAATACAAATCAGGATTTCACCATAATACGCAATGGTAGGCATAGTACACCACAACCAAGGTCCAAGGGTTGCTAAGGGCCTGCGACAGTGTTCGGTGCAGTAACTATGAATTAGTAGTCAATTCTATGCAAATGAGGCAGGTAATACTGAATCGCAAACGTCCCGCCAGATGAAGGATGTACCATACGGTGCAGTGCTATAACACCGAGGAGTGGCTCAGAGGAGATACATGACATCAGCAGAGGGGTGTGCCACCATAGCAGTAAGCACATTGGAGCAATGCAAATCTGGCCTGGCCATTGCTAAGCAAAGCTGCAGGACAGGGGTGGGGAGGAAGGTATAGAATCGTTTAGCTGAGAGCACATATGGTGCCCGAAAGCATATGTGTATGGGGATGAAAACGTGTCCGAAACCCTGTAAGCGGATGCACGTGCCGCGAACAATAGCACAAACAGGAAGGTCAGGGGAAGAAAAGAAGGAAATGTCGAAGTAGGGTAATTGGAGTACTACTGAGCAATTAACACCAATCAACTCACGGAGGCCAATCGACAGCAGCTGACAAGTCTGCTCGCAGAAACCTGCAAAACACGATAGGGGAGGCATTGGATTGCAAAGAAAGGAGGGGAGGCATTGGATTACAAAGATAGGAGATCTGTCATAGCAGAGCAAAGCAAACCAACAGTAGACCGGCAATAGAACACATTACACAAGATAAGCCAGGTCTAGGAAAGTACAAATGAAAGCAGGCTGCTGGATGCATGCCAGAAAATGGTAGGTGGAATGTGCAGAAATGTAAAGGGAAGGTCAAGAGGTAATCCACGGCAGCCAAATGTAATTCAACACCAAAGGCACCACAATAGTAGTTCTGGTAGTAAAACACATAAGATACCCTGTAGCTACGATCGTACATACACACCCTATGACATCATTGGTGTTCACAGCACAATAGTATAAAGTGTGAAAGCACCCTACACACCTGTGTATTCCCAAACACTGCACCATAGGTGTAAACATACAGGGAACATTTAAAATGTACATGTTGGGAGCTGTCATAGCTGTGATTCATCAGCATGTGTTAGAGACTGACGGTGTTATGGAGGATGATGCTGACAACCACCGCAGGCCCTGGAGAAGAGTGTTCACACCAAGGGTAACCAACCAGGGGCTACATGATCTGGAGATAGTAGAGCGTTACAGGGTGGACAGGAACATCTTACAGCAAATAGTGGAGTTGTGCCAGCCACGCCTGAGAACCAGAAACAACAGAGGGGAACCTATCCCAGTGGACACGAAGGTATGTGTAAGCTTGCAAATACTAGCCACAGGTACCTTTCAAAGGCCAACTGGAGATATAATGGGGATCTCACAGGCATCAGCATCCAGGGTACTACACCAGTTACTGGATGCCATGTTACCACATGCCAATGAGCATATATACTTCCCCCGAACTCAGGAGGAGTTGGCCAGCAATATGCGTCACTTCCACCGTGTGGCACACTACCTGGAGGTACTGGGTGCGATAGACTGCATGCACATACATATCAAGTCACCACCCAGTGAGCATGGTAGGTGCTACATAAACCACAAGGGATTCTACTCCATCAACTGCTAGGTCGTGTGCAATGCCCAGGGCATTATCATGGATGTGTGTGCAGGCAGCCCTGGAAGCTACCATGACTCCCATATCTGGCATGACTCACAGCTGTATCAGGTATTTGTCAGGGGGGGACATCCCACATGGCCACCTTGTGGGGGATGCTGGCTATGCACTGGATCCGTGGATGATGACTCCCATCAGAAATGCACACACACCCATGCAAGAACACCATAATGAGGCACACGCACAAACCAGAATCATTATAGAGCGTGTGTTCGGGATGCTGAAATCATGGTTCCGGTGCTTGGACACATCTGGTGGAGCCTTGCAGTACTCTCCAGTCACGTGTGCCCACATCTTCATAGTATGTGCCATGCTACATAATATGATCCTGCGGAAACAGCTGCAGCAGGGACAAAATGGTGAAGGCCCTCATAGCCCACCACAATTGCCAAGGCCATCACAAGCACAGAGGGATTCAGACCATGAACACACTGTGCCAGCCACAGTAGGCAGACGGAGGCATGCCCAATATGCCTATGCCTTGGCAAAGAGGGAACGTATAGCATATACTCTGACAGTGTAGGCCTCTACGGACTGACACACCTCTCCACATGCACACACAGTAGAATGGATGGCACACAAACACGACCACCTGTAAATTGTAATGTATAGGTGGCCCACTGTGTGAATCCTACATAGGCAGCCCTCAAACACTGTACACCAACAGCTATTGGAACACGGAATGTCAACACCTGAACAGTACATGCACCTATCAGCATATGTTGGTGCTGTGTGTAAAGGTCCCCAGATACATCGGTAGGTACACGCCCGATTGTCAGAGGCCATACACCAAATGGGGCAAACAGTGTCTGCTGTCGCCACAACATCAAGTAATCAACTGTCGCTTAGTGGAGCAGAGGCAATCGCGGGAGCACATGTGTGTAACCACTGTTCTGCACACACTCAGCATGGATTCTCTGCTGCGTTAATGAGGGGCTCCACATAATGTAATCATGGATGTTGTGTCAAGGCATGGGGTGTACCCATGACAGGTATTCATCACCCCAGCATGCTCCACCTACGGTCGTTTGAAGGTGTTGCACAGTATCGTGTCTGGCTCACTGTGATATACATACCCAATGCCGGAGCACATCCAGTAAACATCACATGGACATATCATTAACTGGACTCATCAATATGTAAACTAACTGAGTTACTCATGTGAGTGCAGCATGGAGTAACAGCCGTAGTATACTCCACATACAAAATGACATAACATGTGTACAAATCCCAGATGTCCAAATGTTAAATGCAGTGACCATCGTGCATGTTCCCGGTCCCATGTCCTGCAAGGGATGTAACATAATCCCAAAGGCACAAGTAATGCATGTCGGATGCAGGTCATCAGATCATGTTTAGCACACGTTAGCGGGAATATGCATTGCCCACTGCTGGTAAGCGATGTTTAAATATGACTATATGGATATGCGCAAAACGGGGCTAAGCTTCTCTGACTATCGCGTAGATCACGGTCAATGATGTCCAGAACAGGTGAAACCAGCATTATTCACCCCTGTACTAATAGCACCTGCTCTGAAGGGTAAAACGACCACTGCCAGGAGTAGAACACGCAATCATGTATACAATCACCTAACACTATTGCTAGCCAAGATGTACCTACGGTAGGGTTGCCACCTCTTCAAATGACCAATGTGGGACATATGTCAGATGTCTGCAGGCCGACACATATACCCGGCCAGTACGAAAATCAGAGCTTCACTGTTTTGCCTAGATAAAAGCTTATTCTTGTAATGTTTTAGTTACTTATTCTGTTTCTTATAACATATAGGTGGTTCAGATACAGAATAACTGTTTTATGCAACTATTACATAAACTATAGGAAATAAGTTTGTCCTAAAATCTCAGGACATTTGCCATGTTTACAAATATTTTGCAGGACACAACTGCCCAAAGAGGGACTGTCCCTCGCAAAGTGGGACAGCTGGTAACCCTAACCTATGGCAGGTGTGTAATGTGACAGGTACAGACACAAATGTGCGGAGTCCAGGAAACAGTATACACCGACAAGTACACAATGAAAGGTGTAGCTTGCCTGTAACTTTCCCTGTCAGATATATATATATATATATATATATATATATATATATATATATACATACATATACATATATACATATATATAATACAGATAGAAAGGGCGCTAGAGTGATATATGTTGATATATACGGATTCACCGATATCTGCAAATATATAGATAGGTCAATGGCATTCATAACACCTTGGAGGTACAAATAAATAGGATACCACCAACTATGGAATGTGTAACATACCGACACGCGTAACCACGAGGCTGAAAGACTGAAAGAACACAGTACCGGAACAGTAGAACCGCGAGTAATAGTATGACGATATGAAGGGACATTTAGTTACCGCTGTCAGTGTTGCGGTCCACGTAGGTACTGTGTTCAACTGTGTTTGTGAGTGCCGTAGTCTGTGTATGTGTGTGTTGAGGGTGCCGTGTGCTTTTCTGTATGACTGTAATGTGTGTGTGTGTGTGTGTGTGTGTGTATCCGCATCGTGTGTCTGTTAGTGCCAACTCAGAGGTAGATCATTACGGTAGGTGTGGGTATAGCTAGCCGTAGGCATACAGTTACCACCTGTCCCACATTAGGAGGGACAGCCTCTCCCTGGGCAGGTGTGTCCTGACATAAAACATTACAAAGGGCAACTGTCCGAGATTGTAGGACATTATTATGTCCCATATATTATGTAATAATTGCATGAAATAGTTATGCCTGTATGTAAGAAACGTAAATGTTACATGCAATATGATAAGTAGCCAAAGTCCCACAACAATAGGTATGTATTGAGGATAAAAGTATGTGCTATCCTGTGTACTGACCGTGGCTATGTGTCGGCCTGTAAACACCGCTGTGTGTCCCGCACGTGTCCAACAATGGCCATATGAAAAGGTGGCAACCCATGGCAAAGAGGTTCTGTCACCAACACAACTGCAATGACTGCAAATATCTGGGACAGAAATACATGGGATTGCTGTCATTTAGAAATATTCCTTTACATATCGCTGCAATTCCGGAGGTATGGAAGTATCAACCTCACCTGCATACTATATAGAAACCAATTAAGAATGGCCCAATGTAAAATCCCGTAACATAAGTCTACTAACTGATGGCTCTTTAATTAGGGAAGGAGCCCACACACATTTATATGGAATATGTAGAAATGCAAGCCCCACAAACCTGTATATGCTACGTACACCCACCGACATCCCCCACACTAGAAACTATAGCAATACAGACTGTAATTACAGCACAAACATCCAGTCAGTCAATTACATCTGCAGAACCGTTAACATACCTTGTGAGGGACACAATTAAAGGCGCCATGCAAAATTGTAGCCGTTGTATAATGGAACAAATGGTGATGTTACAGGTTTTGTTTGCAATAGTCCGTTATCAGACGGTTGGGATGACAGGTACACCCACATGTTGAACCACATACTCTAGCCATCACACACAATCCACGGGGGACATGAATCCAAAGTGTACTTGTCTCTACACATAGCAGTTGCAATTACACACAACAAAACACAATACAGACCGTTTCCCCGAAGGTAGGGCAAATGGGCAATGCCCAAGTGGAGAATTCAATTATACCCCACTGTTGCCACGTAATTGGCGAATGGAGTAGCTGCCCAGCTGATGTGCAAGTAATTAGTCACTCAGGAACACCAATTGGCGGCAGGAAACCACATGTTACAGGTATCGACGTATATAAGGATGACTTGCCAGACATTCAAACCGTATGCTCATACCATATAACTGTTTAAACAGTGTAAGAGAGATAGAGACAAAAGTCCGGAATGATAACAAGGTATGTAGAACACTCGGTATGTAAGTGTATGTATAGCATGTTTTGTATTAATTATTTAGTGTATGTATAGCCTGGTTTGCATTAATTAAAAGTGTCCACAATGCATAAAGTGGGAAAAGGTATTTATATAGTGATGTCTTGCTGAGCATACTAACGCTTCTAGAAATTGTGCGTCCAGCAGTGGGCCACAAGGTAAATATCACAGACACCACAATGGATGCTACATGAGGGCTTTAAACAGAACAATTCCATACAACCAGCTGTCAGTGGTAGGGTATGTCCAACAAGTACGTGCCATAGCAGGGGATAGTATATGTTGATATACTGTCACAGTAGGTATGTGTATGGGCATATAACGACAATGACATGTCTAAGGTGGTCCCACTGTGCAAGTATGCTTTGCATTATGGGATACTATGTAAAATATGTGTAATGTATAGTATTGTAGGTAGATATGTCAGATATGCTACACAGCATAACAGGCATATCATGCATACCAAAGGTGTCGTCTATTGGCAAGTACAATAACAGGATACATAATGCTTGTAGTCACGGGACATTGTAATAGCATGATAGCTAATCTAAATGGAAGGCCTACCAAGTAACCATGCACAAAGGACATGTAATAGCTTCACAGGTTCATAGTGGGGTACTATGCAGTCTGGCAAGTCTATGTGTAAGCACAACTACAGTGTTCACACCAGTGGCACGTCTCTAGGGTAGTGTCCTGTGAACAGCAGAGCCATGTGTTACCTGCACCTCTGCACAGTACAGCCACTGCAGTGATCCCTGGCGTACATGTGTCTCCCATCCACCAAGTGAGGTATCACATGAACAGTGCTACTGAGTGTCCCTGCGTGATGTACATAGGAATCATGTTCCAAAGCATGGTGAGTGTCCAGTTTGGGAATGTAACCCTCAAGCACATTCCACTCATTGTTGCGTGTGTGCGCATATCCATGAGCATGTTGCTCACAGTGGCTTTTGCTTATGTCGCGTATGTGGAGTATATCCATTAATATTATTGTGGACATGGGCCCTGTCTGTTCAGCAGAGGTCACCCCTGAGTATGTAGTATGCAAATGTGTACAGACATGGTGTCCGTAGTTCAGCCGCATACTTTAACTGTCGGAGCTCAATAAACATCATGGCGTGTTAATGTTGTGGTATGTAAAGCTGTAGCTGTTGTGTAAGGTACACCCTAAACGGGGTGCTGTACCGTTGAATGTGTGTAGTAGTCTGGAGTTCAGAGGTACAATGGTTGCCTATGTACCAGCTACACACCCAGTATAGATAAGTGTGGCCATGTAGAAGGATATCCACACCACAGTGGCAATATGGTAATCACAGGAGTGGGTGCGACCTACGTGTGTACTATGAACACGTACAATGTGACATGTATGTAGGGGACTACCACCTATGTGATAGTCAGTGGGTGAATGGTGTAATGCAAAGGTGATGTTCATGCACCCTGTGTCATGCAGCTTGAGGCCATGATATTCATATCAGGTATCCGTCACAGTGACACCCATATGGATGGAGTCAGTATCAGCTGGTGGATCAATCATGGTGCTTTGTATGCAGGGGTTTGTAAAGCTAGGCAGGGAAAATCCCTCTGTGCTAGCCTGTACCTCAGAGAAGCATATACCGAACATGAGGGGCCCTATGACTGAGGACTGTGGTATGCCAAGTGTAACTGAAATGCAGTAGGTACTATGGTATGCTACCCTCATTGTATGTGTCCTGCCCATGAGCCAAGTTGCATAACATCCTGAGACATAGGGTACGATGTGCAGGTGGATGTGTATGTTGTCAATACCAGAATGGAGAATGGTGCTGAAAGGCAATGAGAGGACAATGTAGGCTGTGTGGACCCCCGTACCATCATCGACTACCCTGGTAACTGTATGAAAGGAGCCCACCAGGTGTAGGAGCCATGCTCTGGCCCTAACAAGTCCAACCTGGGTGGCATCAAAGGACCGGAGCCCAATAATGTCTCTGTGAATGACGTCCATGATGATGTGCCCCATAGCCGTGCAGAACAGTCCAGTCAGGTGTGTAGGACAATAGTCCCACTCGTGCATTGTGGCACCACCTGTGTGGAGTGTGATAACTGTTGCTGTGTGCCATTCAGGGGCCACAATGTCTGATATAAGGCTATTACTGAATATGGTGGCCTAGTGGGGAGACATGTCATTCAGAGGTTTGTGGACATCACAGCCTGGGAGTTTGGAAGGTGACATGGGGCCAGTGTCCCAGGACATATAGAGTGCAGGTTAGTACTGTGTAGGTGTGACCGCAGGGACACCACAATGTTCCTGCATGGATTGTGGCCCTATAGTGAGTGAGAAGGTGTAATGTTAGCATTGAATCCATCTGCCAGCATGTTGCCAACATCACCTGGTTCTGTAATGTTCCTGAGTGACTGTTGTATGTGAGAGCAGATGTGGGTATTGCCATTGACTACTGACATACCACCATAATGCCTTGCGGTACACCCCGGAATGTGTCGCAGTAATGTTTACATAGCTAGTTTTGGGGTATGTGATGTGGGATCCTGTGGCTCTACCAAGGCTGACCAGTGAGCTACCCCACCTATGGGATTGTACACCACTGTGCAACAGCCTCCACCTGTTGTTGTAAATTATGTCCATGGAACTTGACCCCCAGAGTGGCGTCTGTTATCTGGTGGGTACCATCATGGCTCTGTGTGGAATAGCATGATCCATGCAGTCATGCACATGCTAATGAAGTGCACTGGGGTATGTTTTAGCGTTTGTATGTGCATTGTCCATCTGCACGGGTGTCATGACGTTAACTACCACTGTCATAAGACGTCTGTAGCAGGTGTTGTAGTACTCATGTACTGTGTATGCCATGAAGTGTGTGGTGCCGGGATGTGGCTAAAAAGGGTGATTAGCATATGTTCGGAATCCATCAATGAGGGGATAACTCCAGGTGTGGAACACCAGTCACATGTTGGTTGTGTTCATGTCAAGGATAATGTTGATCTTGGAGGTGGTGTGTTTGGGTTGATCCAGCCGAGTGGAGGTTATGACTCACGGACAGCGTTGGCCTAATGTCTCAGGACATGAGTGGCTATCCCAGTTAAGTGTGTGGGGTAGTGTCGGTCTCACATCAGTAGTAGCTGTCTGAGCCCTACTGTCCAGTACACCAAAAAATGAGGTCTGGTAACCGTGGGGTATGTTGTTGAATCCATAGCTTGTTACAATGTGTATAGCGGTTATGGACACAGTTAGTTGCATGTGGAGCACCTCTGATGCATTGTGCTAAGTAACTAGCCAGGATGTGTGTACAACATAATGGAATATGGGAACACCTCAGCCGTGGGTGTGCCGGTCCAGGTACGTGCCTGAAAGGTATGGTCTGTCTATAACCTGTCATTGCAGGTGTGCTCTGCAGAGCCTAGAGGCAGGTCCCAGTCACTGCAGAGATATTGAAGTGGTGCATTATAAGGTGTACCTTGCCTGCGTGCATCACAGAGGAAGATGTCAAGCATTGTGTCACATGACCCCATGTTTTGCTTGCCAGTTCCCGTTCTGCTGGTGACTGTTATTGGAAACTATGCAAGACAGGCAGTATAGAAGCAGCAAGAGCCTTACATGTGATCTGTACTCCCAGGGCTGACAGGTGCAGGTCATCTGTGCCAAAGCATCGTGTTGTTTGACCAGGTCAGTCAAAGCGGACAGATACCAGATTCCTGTGGAATGACAGCAGAAGCATAGGCAACTGTTGAAGTGACACAGTCAGTCGTGGTATCAGGTCCGGATGAATGCATAATGCTCCCCAGGGCTTGGCCCACAACTTCAGGGCTACAAGACTGGTGAGCTATTGCATGTCCCTGCAAACGTAGTCTGTGAAGTTGCATCTCAGGGCAGTCACACTAACATGGAGAATGAGAGTCACATCGTACCTGGTGAGGTGTGGCATGGGTGCATAGGTTATGTTGCAGAACCAGTTACCCGACAGCAAGATGTAAGCGAATATTGCCTTGTGGAGCCTGCTGAGTGGAACAGCAGTGTGACCGCCTACAGAGTCACCTATGACTGGTGTGTTGTGTATGTTATAATACCCTATTGACTGTATGTGATGGGCACACATGAGTGTGTGGGCTATAAGTTGGTGATGTTGTGTTCGGTGATGGGGGCTGCCTTTGGTGCCTACACAGAGTATGGAGAGGTACTGCACAAGTTGTCCTCATATGTGTGGCCTGTGGTGGAGATCATGTGAGACTATGTAATGAGTGGGGTGTGTTGCAAATGTTACACATCCCCACATGACTTTCAGGTGCAGTCAGGGTTGGTGACAGCATTACCCCCAGCAGGGCTGCATATGTGCATCCCCCATAGGCTGTAGTGTCGTATGCTGGGAGGTGAGCATTGACTGTTTACATGAGACAATTGCTCTATTGCCACATGTATGATATATCCATCATATAGACAGGCAATAGCACTGGTATGTGACAGTTGGACATGCCTGTATATACAACCATGTCTCACAGGATATGTGAGT
This sequence comes from Protopterus annectens, assembly GCF_019279795.1. Lineage (NCBI taxonomy): Eukaryota > Metazoa > Chordata > Ceratodontiformes > Protopteridae > Protopterus > Protopterus annectens. Next base: position 1,852,421,744 of record NC_056728.1, read on the forward strand.
TACGTGTGTACAACAGCTGTTGTACTGTAAGCAAGCTGGAAATGTGAGGACAGACAGTGTACCTGTGAGAAATGGTGTGAAATGGGTGCTATATTAATCAGTAGCTCATGACATGCTCACAAGTTCTGAACAAGTGCTGAGCATGAACATACAATACAGATAGGGTGTTGGATAATATCAACTCACAAGTGGTGACGACAGTCATAATTGGTGGCACCGCACTATAACCCTGCTGAGTATGGTCTGCATGTCCATGAACCATTATCAATGTAGATGTTAGCAGTACAGATGTACAAGACAGTATGGATGTTTGATTACAAATACCTTTGTATGTCACAGGAGAGTTCTACCAGTGGCCTGTTGACAGATTCACAACTACAAAAAGTGCCAGAATGACATGTGCATATCACACCAGTGCCAGCTACAGTAAAACAGGGTTAATGTGTTGTACTCCACCCTCATTGCAGCCCATGCCACACAGACATATGTCAGGCATCTGTGTATGTAAGGATGTGAATGGCCATGACCTATGAGCAATAGCTGTGTCAGTGTAGTGAACAACATACAGAATGGGCTGTGTGGGTGAGGTGTGTGACATATATGCACATTCTGATGGATGATATCAGCATTGTCACCGTTAGGTGAACATCCCTGTGCCCATTAATTACCACCTAGGCTGTGGTCAACATTATGAACACTGTGTAAGGGATGGTGCTGTGCAGTACACCTCCCTGACTTGGTGACGTCTCCAGGCCCCTTAGGTAGTCATACGAGGTACCCATGTCATGACAGGGTGCCATCCATGAGCACGGAGATCATTGGACAGGCATACACAGCACTTAGGTGACCAATATTGGATCACATATCACCTTTAAGGGGTAATGGCCATGCGTGGATGGGTGATACCAGCCTTCACAATCCTCACCTCCACTATACAGCATGCTGTCTACCTTGCATAAAGACATTTGCTACACTATGATGATGGACATGCTACATGTCCATATCCTGATCTGAAAGACATACGTCATGGACAGCCACAGTCCTAATACTAGGATCACCACATGCTGGACAGATCCCTGTGCCATACATGTGACATACTCCCACCATACCATGTAACTCTGTCCATCAAAGCTGCACATGTCATCCCTGTCATACATGGTGTGATGGTCGCATGGTAGATGTAGTATCAACTGTCTGGATCAGTAATGTGGCACTGATGCACCTTGCGGTGGCATAATGTCTGTTGGATACAGCTAGGAATCCTTGTCCGTACATGCTGTAGTTGAAAACCATCCCTACGAATGACGTCTGACTAGCCATTGTCCCATGTCTATCACATGTGCAACACAGGCGATCCGTGGCAGGATGTTGAACAGCTGTACAGTGCTGTGTAGATGTATATGGCAAAACACATGCATGTACAGGTTTCCATGCATATGTGTGCATTGTCACTGCTCAAGTCCATTAAGGCAGTGTCTGTGTTGATATGTGACATATACACAGGATCAAGGTCAACAGCATTACCGTGGACATATCCAGACATGTGCAGATAGGTAAGAACACCAGTGCAGGCAAGCAGACATGCCCACATCAAGACAACATTCACATGGAGTATGAACACTGTAATGAGGTGACACACATATATGGTGATGATATCCATTCCATAACGGGTGTTACATGTGTGTGACACAAACATGTCAGTTGTGTCAGTGTCATGATGATTTGCAAAGATAACTGTGCAGATGTACTAGATGTCATAGAAATGTATGTGCAGCAGTATCTCTGTGCATCTCTGAAACTGTGACCTGTCACCATCATTATGTCTTACAGATAATGCCTTGTACACACCTTCCAGCGTACAGCTGCCAGGAGGATGATGTCCTCATCCCGTACCTCCATGAGAACTACGAGGTGTTGTTCAGCCATGTGCCACAGCATGCCCAGCAGCGGGACGACCTGTGGCAGGATCTTCGCAGGAGGATGAACGATGTGGGTGGCCATAAGCACACCTACCAGCAGGTGTGCAGACACTGCACAGACTTGATATGACATGCAAAACAGTGTGCCACTGCAATCGCCAGGGAACAAGGTGGAACAGGTGGTGGGTCACCAACCCAGCCCCCACTCACACACACTGAGGAGCTACTGGCCAGTCTGAGGACACCCTCAGAACAGCATCCACAAACACTAGCTGCCATCGTGGAGGTGGGTGTCTCCCAACCAATGAGCCTGGAGTTTCCTGGTAAGTCAGTACTGCAATATGGCTACTATATCCCATTTACGTGCATGTGTCACTGTACATTATGTAATGTAACAACATATGCATGGTATGTGGACACACATGCTGCATACTACAGTATGATACCCTGTGTATGCACACATATGCATACTATATGCTACTGTACAGGCGAATGTTTTAACATGCACAGTGCACCCTGTGGCTGTCATACAGTCATGGATAATGTTCATACTGCTGTGTCACCCTTATACAGGTACCTCTGGCGTGCCGCACAGACATGAGTCCGTTGCAGGTGAGACTGTCATCAGTATCAGGCATGTTAAAGCATAGATCTATTCACCATGTGGCCAGTTAACACTTGTACACTTGATGTTCGTTCCATTCACGATATACAGGTCGCGTCACCCATCATTCCACAGGCCACCCATGTGCAATATATACAAACGAAATGATACACCAACATGAAACCACAGTATTTGTCATTGCTACATGTGTGGTCAGCTGTGCATACAACTGTGGAGGTGTTCTACAATGGAGGAATATGTACTATACATTGGAACAACACGTGTGGCACGCAAACAGTACCACACAGTGAGCTATGATATGGGCAGCCCACAGGAGTCACCATTGTGTTATATGCCCTGCAATGGGTGCATACATTGTGATGTGCCATCTGACATGTCCCAGACATGTAGTGTATTGGCTGCAATAATATCACACTATCCCATAACCCATACCCCAAATACCATACATACAACCTGTTGTCTGCATAGCCCTGTGGATGGTGAGATATATGACATATATGGGTGTATGTCATATGGGACAACACAGACATGTGTGATAGACAGCCATCACACACATTTGTCCAACACATGTGCACACATGGCCATGGGGGTGGCCAGAGATACGTAGCCACACAGTAGATGTGATGTGTATACACCCTGTTTCGCATTGTCCACACATGGTCCAATTATAGCCTTAGTTGACTGATTATACAGTTGATGTGGTACACTGGACATCCGAAAAGCCTGTGCACAGCCAATAAAGGTGTCACTGATGTCTACCATATAAGATGTGTTGAACATCACGCCTGTGTCATAGCATGGCAGTAGTCACCTCTACAGCTTCCACAGACATTGACACCACATCAGGCCACAGATACTGTACATTTCCCTTGCTGCTGTAGGACATCACCGTTAGCTGTGCACCTCGTGTGTGTGGGACATGGTGAATTGACAAGTCCGCTATGTGTGGACATGGTTGCCAGTCAGCTAAGACTCTGTAGTTGTTGTGCAGGGGTGTCATCTGTAGGTCCTCCAGTGACCTGTCACATGACACAGCATGGTTTGGTGTGTATACACCTCAGCATCGTGGGTCACAATCCACAGTTATGTCATGGGTATGCATGCAGTTATGGCTATGCAATGTGTACATATTATGCACTGTATAGCAATATAGATGCCTCATGAAGCCATGCAATGGCACAGTGTCTGTACTTCACACTGTAGAGCAATGTAGATGGCTCACACTACCCTTCCATGCACATGCACATTTGCTAAACATGCATTCTATCTGTAGGGCATACAGACAACACTGCAATGTGATGCCCATTACAATGCTGTACATGTGTCAGGACACCATTGTGTCAGATATGTATGCATGTTAATGCACACTTCAGCAGATTACATGTCAAGGTCACATCAGCCATGTGTACTGTTATCCTGTTCTGATCCACATGGTGTATCATGGGGATGCATGCATACTACCATGATTGTGTGAACTGCATGGCTACTGATATGACACCTGCTTGCTGTAGTGTGCACCCCAGGGGTATGCTTACTAACACTATTAATGTCTGAGCTGCATGTCGTCTGCTGTATCACAGGCATGCTGCATGCCATCTGTCAAATCACATGCATGGTGTGTGTCTGTGTGCGTGTGTGTGCATGTGTGTGTGTGTGTCTGTGTGTGTGTGTGTCTATTGTAATTTAGAGTCTTTCTTTTCATTCACAGGTGATGTAGGTGCGTTACCCTCCTACGGTCCATCTGATGTTAGTGTCCCCACAGATACTAACAGTGATGAACATATGCATGAGGTACAGGCAGGGTTGTCAGGGGCTGAATCTGTGCCAATGGTTGCCATCCCAGCTATGTCCCCCTCTTCCCCGCACACAGTTCTGCTGCCAACACATAGCGCATCAGCAGTGGCCATAGAGGAAGGACAATCAGCGTCTGTTAGTGTGGAACTGGAATGTGTGGTGGCTACAGAAGGTGTGTCTCCACACCATGGTGTCAGTGTAATGTCTGCAGATGTGCCACACAGGCATGTGGCCGGTGCTGCTCGTAGGAGGACCTCTGGCAGACATGCACCTGCAGGACAGAGCACAACAGCTGGTATCATCAGACGCATTTTCCAGACTGTAATGGCGGCACAGACACGTGCTGAACGGCAGAACAGAAAAGGGCAGAGGCTGCAGAGGGCTGCTATCCGTACCCTAAATGACAACATCCAGGCATTGGCAAATGCTCAACAGCAGATTGCTGATGTTCAGGAAAGGCGATTGGGTGACATGGTCAGAATCCTTGACCGTGGCATGGCAATCCGCGAGCGTGAGCTGTCTGTGCTGGAACATCTGGTAAGAGTGAGGCATAGGCCACGTGGACATAGGCCAGCTACACCACCTAGTGCAGGTCAATGTGAGCATGCCACCTCACATGCCTGCTCCCATAGTGCCGGTAGCAGTAGCAGTGCAGCTGGTGCTGCGCTGTCCACACCAGGACACAGCAGGCCACATGGACGTGGCCCTGGATGTTTCCAGTGGGGACACGGTTCCAGTGGATATGTGTTGTCAGACAGTAGCCAATCTGTACCTCTGCCTGGTAGTGCCCATGCAACCCCTGGCAGGCACAGGTGACCGTGGCCTGACACAGTGAGCTGTACAACCTGGTCTGTACAATCTGGAGCTGTCAATAATACCCTGTGTAGGCCTCACAAAATGCAGAACTGTGTGCACACATACACACACACAGCAAACATATCTGTAGGGCACCACAACACCCACATGCATACTGAACAGACATGTCCAATCATATCACTGGCCCTTACCCACACGCATGATGTCACCCATTGGTGCAGCCTATGCCCCTGGCAAACATTACCACCCTGTGCATATGATGAAGTCTGTGCCACATCCCTGTCATCCACACCATGGATGCAGGGACATGTTCAAATGGTCTGATGCACAGGGTGAACAGAATAGTGAGAAGTGTATATTACATTAGTTGTGTATGACTAGTGAGGGAAGTGTATATTACATTAGTTGTGTAAGAATAGTGAGAGACGTGTATATTACATTAGTTGTGTACTGTTGACACACACCAGGCATACCATGTAGTACAGGTGTAGCATGCACTGTTATATGTTCACAGTATGTGTCTTGGTAACAACAGTAACAGCATGTTGGTAATGATGCCCTGGTTCCCTTCTTATGGTCTACTTGCATGTGCCTACAGGTAGCAGTGTTTGCAGTCTCCCATGTGTAACTGTGAAGTACTCACAGGCACGTATGGCAATCTCAGCATGCTATACATAGCCTCAACCGGACTTCTGGAAAGTCTAACATGCCACAGATGTCCACACATATACTGATCCAGCAGCATGTGTGCAGTTTAATAGGCTACAGTGGCTAGAGACGTGACATCCATACCAGGTCACATCACAGGTATGTTGACATGGTGCAGGGGTTATACACAGCGGTCTGGCCAATGATAACGATAGAGGCCACTTGATAGCATGAGGCCTCACTGTGTAGCAGTAATACCCTGTCACATTACAGGAACATGCCCACACTCACGAGGTCAACAACACTATAATGCACACCCCATAGTGTTGAGGTGAGGACAGCTGCCTATGTGGTCATCACCCTCACAGTACTGTGCACCCACACAATGCGATACAGAGAAAGGACATGTACAGGTAGCCAGTATGGCTGAGACCGATGGCATCAACAGGGTAGTAGACTGCATCACCATGAGGGGTTAGGGATCCTGTGTGTTCTGTATGGTAGCATGCACCCTCACTCCATGCACCAGACAGCCATACATACATACACACACACACACACACACACACACACACACACACACACACACACACACACACACTGTGGAGACCACAAATGTCATACACATACAGATAGCTGATGTTTGTGATCCACACACCACACCTGCCTACGTCATGCTTTCCACACTGCAGTATGTACAGATGTCTACAACAGTGTACAGGGGTGTGTAACAATTGGGATGTATTCCCCACCATATGTGGCATATATGGTCACACATGCATACACACATGGCAGTACTGTGAATGATACACCTGCTATATGATGATACGTCTGACAGACATGCAGCAGTATTGGCCTCATTACGTGTACCAACACTATGTCTGGCAATTGTGCTGCTATATGCACACGGGAGGATGTAAGTGTTACAGGTGTCAAGTGACATACAGTTGGTAACACCCGACCGCTGTGCAGGTTTTATGTCTTCACCGTCAAGTAACAGTAACATAGCGTACTGTTTGCACATGTAATGGTAGGATGGCATGTGACACACCTGTGAGCCGTCCCCAGCGAACATCCATCTACACAGGTGGATCACCACTTTATGTACACACATCCATCCATACCTGATGTACATCCTACCATACTGTTAGTATGTTACCATATACAGGTGTCAATGATGGGGCTGCATTGCAACTGCATGTTGTAGTTAGGCACAGATGAGTTACTTACATCAGCTACTGCACATGCATGGTAGCTGCATGCACACTACAGTTTGTACATGTGTGTTGGTCCTACATGCCTGTCATGTAGCCATGTTTGTATGCATTGCAATCGGTGGACATGTGTGTTGACATACATAACACATGGACTGTTGTATGACATGATGGGTGTCATGGGTAACTAGTACAGAGGGAATGTGTCCTCGGTCAACATTGCTACCTCATGTACTGTTAACATTCAACAGCCATGGACTCACCTTCCATTTGTGTGCGTATGATTGCTGTAGCCACTTGTCTGCACGGAGGACTACAAAATCTATGCTATGTACATATGTGTTGTGTGTGTGTGGTCCATGCACATATCCACTGCAATTACATGTATGACATATCCAAACATGTGTGTTCATTGGTGTACAGCGACAGTCATCTGTCACAGCTGTGTAAGACCCAGGGCCCCTGGTATGTGTAGAGCCAACCTGGTTATGTACAGTGGTATCATTGCAATGCATAACACATGATGGAACCCTGTTGGTACATGTGTAGTCTGCACAGTTGCTGTACACCTATATACAGTCCACTGGTCATGAGTCACACGGTGTTGTGTTGATGTATGGCTGTGTATTATTGGTCCAACGACATGGTGATGTCTGAGGGCTACATTGTAGACTGCAGTGTGTATCTCAGTGATCTGCACCTGAGACATCTGTGATGGCTCCTGAATGTGTACTGGTCAATACATGTGAGTGGCCTTCATGTATGTGGGGACAGTAATACCATACTGTGCCCTTCCGTGTTTTGTATCCATGTGCATGCAAGACGGCCCTTTGCAACTGCTGTGTGAGCATGCCCAGTACGCCGTTGTGTAGTTGGACACACAGTACATTCCAAACTGCACCCTTACGTGTTTAGAATCCGTGTGCATGCAAGACGGCCCTTGCAACTGCTAAGTGTGTGAGCATGCCCAGTACACCGTTGTGTAGTTGGACACACAGTACATTCCAAACTGCACCCTTACGTGTTTAGAATCCGTGTGCATGCAATATGGCCCTTTGCAACTGATAAGTGTGTGAGCATGCCAGTACACCGTTGTGTAGTTGGACACACAGTACATTCCAAACTGTGCCCTTACATGTTTAGAATCCGTGTGCATGCAAGACGGCCCTTTGCAACTGCTAAGTGTGTGAGCATGCCCAGCACGCTGTTGTGTAGATGGACACACAGTACATTCCAACGGACATGTGATACTAAGCATGTGGGCATGGCTAGTGACACCTTGTGTCGGTGATGTTCCTCTGTGTATGGGCATGGCCATTGACATCCTGTATAGCGATAGTGGACATCCAGGCAACAGATGTCCATTTTCAATGTCACGATGGATGCCTACATTGAACACACTGGTTGACTGTCTTGCAGGGTGTACTGTCTGTGGCACATCCCATATCTATGTAGTGTTGTTGTAGTGCTTCGTAGATATTTAGCTGCCCCGATCACACCACTGCCATGTATTTGTCGACGTCTACCTTGGGACAGTAATACGCTTTCAGACTGCTCACTCTCTATACATTCTCTATCGGTGTCCTTGCCTTTGCAGATGATGTCACCTACCTAGAAGTATGCCTCTGAAAGTGCTGTGTTCAGTAATCTCGGTAGCGCATTCTGTAAATGCATAATGCTGTAGTGTGATAAGGTAGTTAGGTGTATGTTCGACTCCCAGCCCTCCCAAGTGTGTGCCTGTGTGTGTGTGTTTCCGGCTGCCTGGGGACACAGTAATGCTTTTAGACGCCTCACACCACATACATTCCCTATTGGTGTCTTTGCCTTTGCGGATGATGTCACCCACCTAGAAGTATGCCTCTGGGAGTGCTGTGTTCAGTAATCATGGTAGTGTGTTCTGTAAAATAATGCTGTAGTGTGATAAGGTAGTTAGGTGTATGTTCGACTCCCAGCCCTGCCAAGTGTGTGTGTGTTTCCAGCTGCCTGGAGACACGGTAATGCTTTTAGACGCCTCACACCACATACATTCCCTATCGGCGTCTTTGCTTTGCGGATGATGTCACCCACCTAGAAGTATGCCTCTTGGAGTGCTGTGTTCAGCAATCTCGGTAGCATGTTCTGTAAATGCGTATTGCTGTAGTGTGATAAGGTAGTTAGGTGTATGTTCGACTCCCAGCCCTGCCGTGTGTGTGTGTGTGTGTGTGTGTGTGTGTGTGTGTGTGTGTGTGTGTGTGTGTGTGTGTGTGTGTGTGTGTGTGTGTGTGTGTGTGTGTGTGTGTGTTTCCAGCTGCCTGGGGACACAGTAATGCTTTTAGATGCCTCACACCACATACATTCCCTATCGGCATCTTTGCCTTTGCGGATGATGTCACCCACCTAGAAGTATGCCTCTGAGAGTGCTGTGTTGAGTAATCTCGGTAGCGCATTCTGTAAATGCATAATGCTGTAGTGTGATAAGGTAGTTAGGTGTATGTTCGACTCCCAGCCCTGCCAAGTGTGTGTGTGTTTCCAGCTGCCTGGAGACACGGTAATGCTTTTAGACGCCTCACACCACATACATTCCCTATCGGCGTCTTTGCTTTGCAGATGATGTCACCCACCTAGAAGTATGCCTCTTGGAGTGCTGTGTTCAGCAATCTCGGTAGCATGTTCTGTAAATGCATATTGCTGTAGTGTGATAAGGTAGTTAGGTGTATGTTCGACTCCCAGCCCTGCCGTGTGTGTGTGTGTGTGTGTGTGTGTGTGTGTGTGTGTGTGTGTTTCCAGCTGCCTGGGGACACAGTAATGCTTTTAGATGCCTCACACCACATACATTCCCTATCGGCATCTTTGCCTTTGCGGATGATGTCACCCACCTAGAAGTATGCCTCTGAGAGTGCTGTGTTGATTAATCTCGGTAGCGCATTCTGTAAATGCATAATGCTGTAGTGTGATAAGGTAGTTAGGTGTATGTTCAACTCCCACCCCTGCCAAGTGTGTGCCTCTGTGTGTGTGTGTGTGTGTGTGTGTGTGTGTGTGTGTGTGTGTGTGTGTTTCCAGCTGCCTGGGGACACGGTAATGCTTTTAGATGCCTCACACCACATACATTCCCTATCGGCGTCTTTGCCTTTGTGGATGATGTCACCCACCTAGAAGTATGCCTCTGGGAGTGCTGTGTTGAGTAATCTCAGTAGCGCATTCTGTAAATGCGTAATGCTGTAGTGTGATAAGGTAGTTAGGTGTATGTTCGACTCCCAGCCCTACCATGTGTGTGTGTGTTTCCCACTGCTTGACAAAGGTACATTGCTTTTACACTATTCACTCTCCATAGAATCCGTATGGCGTCTTTGCCTTTGATGCTGATGCCAGCAAGCTAGACGTATGCCTGTGTGAATGCTGTGATCTAGTAATCACAGTAGCGCATTCTGTACATGCGTAATGCTGTAGTGTGAAAAGGTAGTTAGGTCTGTGTTCTGACCCCAACCCTGCCAAGTGTGTGTGTGTGTGTGTGTGTGTGTGTGTGTGTGTGTGTGTGTGTGTGTGTGTGTGTGTATATATATATATATATATATATATATATATATATATATATATATGTAATGTAGATAGATATAGATATGTATGTGGATATTAGCACTATTGAATGTGCTGCATTATCTGTAAGTGATCACCTTTGTATGTAAATCTGCTATGGCTCTGTGATAATGCACATACTGTGTGCTGTGGTGATCCTGGGTTATAGTTGTGTAGTGACCAGTTATTTTGTTGCTGGGTATTACAAGGGACATTGAAAACAATTATAGTATAGCACCTTTAAATGGTCATGTGCACATCTCAGCAGCAGTGGTTATTACTTTGGAGGATGAGTGTGGCTCATATAACTATGTATTAACTGAGAATACTATGCAAATCAGGTTAACATTACTGACTCCCATTTATCCACAGGTTGTGATACAGATCCCAAGAATGTATGTGTATACATTGACAGGTGCAAGACTGGAATATTGTTGAATGCATGGAGGGGTGTCCATGGCCAGTAATGGCGATCTGTACAGCCTGGCAGGTACGGTCTGTGACTGTCCCACAATCTCCTGTATATGGCTGACACATGCTGAAACTGTGTACATGCAGACACACACACATAAAACAAACAGCTATGGCTAACACATACACACAACATTGGGCCATGCAAACACTGTTGTCCCTCACACACACACACACACACACACACACACACACACACACACATATACTTACATGTTGATTGGATGGCTCAATGACAGGCTCTGGAAAAGAAACACCATACCCTGTGCATATGATGACACCTGTGCCACCACCTGTAATGTGTAACATTGATGCAGGAACAGACTAACATGGTGCTGATGCACAGGGTGGCTTTATAGCACTGTATTAATGTTAAAATGCTGTTAACATAAAAGTGTGATATCCTTCTAGGTGTATGTAAGCAGGCATGATGCATTGCAGCTATGACCATCAATGTAGTATAGTTTACAGCACTGTTAATTCTGAAGATTTATTATCCAGCCATGTGCCATTTGACTGACGTGTGTAGTATTGGCAGCATGTGTTTCAGAGTGTGCAGTACGTGTGTGATGTGTGTAGTACAGATTTATACATGTTTACAAATGCGTACACTGGCTTACACGATATTACACGGGCTTCGACATTCTTACACTAGCTTACTCATTCTTCAACGCACGCACACGGGCTGACACGCACACACACATGCTTACTCGGGCTTACAGGCGCACACAGGCACAAACGCACTGTAAGCAGGTTTGCAAGAAACTTCAGTGATATCCATGGTGTACACCGTCAGTTTCCTGACTTTACCTAGGATAAATCATAACACGCCTCTTCCACTGATGAGTAACTGACAGCAAACATGTGACACACTGCTCAGATAAGATTACAGTGTTTTATACATACACACTCCTGATGTCACCTATCTTCTACTCTGATAGTCCCCTTAACCTACTCTTACACTGTAGTGGCTTGGCCCATATGGCATGACAAATTGTGATTCACTATCCTCAGCCTCAATTGCATCGAAAAGCCTACTAATGCTTGGTTACATCTCTGACAGAGCACTTCCACACATAGCAACCAGTACTCAGTAGCCATGTTGTCTTCAGCTTGCCATTCACTTGCATGGCGAACTAACTTTTTACTAAAATTACAATTTCTATGTATATTTTAAATATTTTTCTTGTTTTAAAATTAGTATTTTATAATTAATAACCCTCAATACATTCATACTAATGAATTATCCATTATTCTATCAACGTTCTAACTTTGTCAGAGGAATATTCAATATAGTCCCTATTTGTACTTGCCTTTGTCCAGATGTCTTATTCTAAAAGGTTGAGAGGTATGGTTACCATCTTATTCGTACGCATGTACGTCCATGATAATCGCTTACATGACACTGATATAAGTCCCTACATCTTCCCCCAATGGTTTACACAATATCCAGTAGATGGGTTCTTCATTTTTGGAAGATATAGCCGTGTGCTATACCCACATAGGAATATTAATCACTCCCATGGGGCGGACCTAATAAATCTGTGTCAACCAACACCTAGGCACCTAGGCCCATTATTGCATACCCATGATTCCCATACCTGACACCCCCCCTCACAGTAGTCATAAGACATATTTAATGTGAGCGATAATAAAGTATGAAGACACTTCTAAGCACTATCCACTCTCCGCGTATTGGGACATATGTCATACATTCTGTCAACCCATGTGTTATTACCCTTGCACAAGCTACTGCTGCATGTACAGCTATATTGTAGCTGCGGATGTGACTTTCTTTGCTTCGATCATTACAGGACGGTGCCTGTAGTGGACCAATTTTTGGGGTCCTGCAAAGGACACCTATATCCATGTTTAAAGAGTAGAACTTGCAGATTTGGCACACTGGTACTTTCTGGGCAATGGTTTGGAAAGCAGCAGTGTATTTACCTTTCTTGCATGTCTGTATGTCTATCCATAATAGCTATGACGTAACCTATTTATGTACATGTGTTATATCTACAAGGACATATGTTTATATGTTTGTTATGTATATATCAATTAATGTATTGTGTGTGTGTGTGTATATATATATATATATATATATATATATATATATATATATATATGTCTGTACATTCTTTTTTTCATATATTTATTTAGTTTAAGTCTGTGGATATATATATCTATACACAAATATATATATCCATATATAGATATATAAATAAACGTGTAGAAAACAGCATTCATTTGTTATGCTGTGAGCAGATTACACACACGCAGGCACACTTGCATATCCTTATTGTGGGTTACATATGTTTACTAAGTCTTTGTGCTTACGTGGGCTTTATTAATTGTGACGGTACCAGTAAAATATCTGTAATGCGGTTAATGGACATATGCGAAACACACGTTCATCTTTACATATTTAAATGTCTTTACAGCACAGATGCATTCATTACACTTTAAACTTATATGTGCTGCAGTCGTAGTTGACCCGGGACTGCATTGGCTGGATGCTGTAACCACTATATTATTGGTGTTCTGACTCATTTACATGCATACCCATAGTACATAGCTACATTAACATATGCTTCACCGCTTCACTTACAAAACAGGCATCCATTCTCCTGCTGGGAAAAACGTGGTACTACATATTACACATTCCCTATTCCCTACTGCTCTTGACCCAAGCTGCATATTTAATCACTCCAAGGATATGCAGAACTCCAAGGCTTATAGTCCTGGCACTTACAAGTCTTTGATTGTCAGGGTGTTCATGTGGTGATCTGGGTTTAGGCTTGTTCACCTGGTGAACGGAACTGCCCTGACTGAGTTCAAATGTCAAAACAAGCACATGGACAGAATTTGTCCATTTTATAGATTTTTACCTGTGTTTACAGACACAGGTGTTTCGGCACCTGTCAGCAGCTTTTTATTTTGGCAATACATAATATGGGTGGGGGTGGTTACAATACATAATCCACGGTGAGGGGTGTTCCCATTCACATTTGACTATTTCCTGTATGCATTCATACGAGGATTATTATTTTGGACATGAATTAACTACAGATATGCAGTAGTACAGTAAACAAATGTGAAGGTTTGTTACTGTAAATATGTATGGACCTCTGTAATACACTGTTGTTTTCTGGCAAATCAGTAGCTAATCATTAAAGACTGAAGTCAGAACATAATGACAGACAGTTGAGTTTCAGACTTCATACTCTTCAGGAAATTAATGCCAATGTACAAACTGTTATTCTATCAACTTTCTAAGTTTCTAAGAGCAATCTTTACAAATTTTTCCTACTTTTGGGCCTTTGTCCCACTTTTATTCACGGCTTTGTCCAGATATCTTGCTCTCAGAGGTTGACAGGTATGGTCAGTCACACGTACACACACATTAATTGTCCCTCACACAGTATATCAGGGTTATCCTGTTTACGTCAGTGCCTTCATCACCCTTATACCATTTGCCACTATGCGAATGCGTGCAATATATTCTCCCGCTTATTCGTGTCGGGACACGTGCATCACGGGCAGGTGTTTGATCCTGGGTAGTAGGTTATGCATGACCACTTAGGGCTGGACAGTGTCATGCTCCTCTAATGCACATTCCAACTTCTGTCCAGATATCTACAGGACTGGACTTCGTGTCTTCCATTCTAATGTTTACACAGGTTACGTATCCCATGAGGGATATCCAAAAATTGGACCGATCCACAACAAGAGGAATACCGAACATCTTTTTGGAGTTACGAAAATGTGCTGAGGTCTTTACATGCAAGGGATACATAGTGTGCAATCCTGCAACCGCCTATGGTGACACTACCTACTACATATGTGTAGTGGTCACTATGTGTAGCTGTGACTGCACCAAACCAGTAGGCCAAATACGGCTGGATTTGGTGGACCTTCAGGTATGGGATCGGGTTGTGTGATGTGGAGGGGATGCTGGGTAGTCCATTATGCATCCAGGTGTGTTGCATTTGTTATGGCCAGTTCCATCCAGGTGTGTTGCATTTGTTATGGCCAGTTCCATCAGGACCAATCTGTGGGTATGTGCCGATGACATATCTATACATTTGTATCGCACATTTCAATATTCATATGTTTGTGGGATTGTGTTCTACAGTATGGCCTGTCTGCTTGTATTGCAGCTGTTTATACATGTGTATGTGTTTCTTTCAGCTTCACCCGCTGCTCCCTCATACACCTCCAGTTCACCTATTCTGCATACGACACAGTATCGCCTTGGAGGATTGTACCATTACCCATCCACCCCACACACAGATTCCTCACACCCCATACATCACTGCTTTGGTTGTTGGCCCATGACACGGCCAGAGTAACACATTGAATACCCTACATGTGTCAGGTACCTGTATGGTTGTCTGGACTACCCTGCCATGTTTGCTTTCCACATGCTATACCTCACGCACATAGGTACACGCCCATACTTAACTTTCATTACATGGTTGGTATACCCGGGTACTACCCGTTCGACTGTGACACATCCTGACAAGTTCGGCTTTTACCGCTGACTTCCGGATTTTGGCAGCCTGTTGTACTCATTGGTTGGATGCCACCTTTACCTATGTCCAAGATGGGATATATTCCGTACACATATCCGACTGTAGTGGACAACACCTCCCCACAGTCGACGGTAGGGTTGCCACCTTTTCAATTGGCCAAAGTGGGACATTTTTGGTACAAACATCACATTTTACAGGCCGACACATACCCACGGTCAGTACACAGGATAGAACTTAAGATTCTTGCCTATATAAATGCTTATTCTTGTAGCATTTTAGTTGCTTATTCTGTTTCTTATAACATTTATGTAATTTAGATACAGAAAACCTGTTTAATGCAACTATTACATAATGTATAGGGAATACTTTTGTCCTATAATCTCAGGACATTTGCCATTTTTACAAGTTTTTGTCAGGACACAACTGCCCAAAGAGGGATTGTCGCTCGCAAAGTGGGACAGGTGGTAATCCTAGTCAACGGTACGGATAATACTGTTCCTTTCGGCCTACATGTGTCCTTATTGTTGTAGCTGTTTATATGCTCCTTCTGTTTCGTTTACATGCTTATTCTATTTCCTATCACATTTGGTATGTGAAATACGGACATACCTTTTGTATGTGACTATTACATGCCTTGTGGGATATGTTTTGGACATATGGTCACTAGATATCTACATTTCTCGTGTATTTTGTTATGGACACATCTGCCCAGCTGTGTACCCTCCCTCACATTATGGGTCAGCTGGTGACCCTCACCATTGGGCTGGACGTACCTACCGGCGGTTCACTAACATATGATGCATTTCACTTCCACTTGGTATGGCCATCTACACTGCGTTGGACTATGGCCACACGGTCTTCCATGTCATTTGATCGCGGGATAGGGACCCATTATTCCCTATCGTGCATTTTGTGTTTGCTTCTTCACTTTGTGTTCGCAGGTACTTTCTTGCATGCTTTGCATACTTTTCAGTATCCACGGACACTGACAGATGTGATTACTATCTTGCAACTTGTTATATGCAAGCATTTTAGGTTGCACATTGACAGCTGCCATTTCCACGCCTCTGTGCAGCACTTTGACACGCCCTATCCACTCGCGCTCCTTTCCTGTGCACGTGGCTGTGTCGGCAGCGCACCTTCATTAATATGCATTTGGCGCTACCGCGCCATCTTCACGCCGCACTGTTGGTGCAAGCCTACCGCCGTATTTGCGCCGAGCTTCATGAATCCGGGGGAGTGTTTCATGTTCTACTTTAATGTTCTATAGTTAGAGGGTTTGGGGCTATGTTTGAACTTTGATTTAAGCTTTCTATTATGCTTATTATTGACTTAATTGGCATTATTGACTATGTTATTAATACATCACAGATTTTCTTTATTTCCAAAAAGAAAAGTGACCTCCGCTAGACAACGCTCAGCAAACAGCAACAATTTTCAAAGCAGAAGAGCGTTGCACCACAGGTAGTAAAACTGAACTAAAACTTTTAACTATAGCTTCAAACGTGCAGAATATCCAATGTAACAAACATACAGCATCAGATGAAAACTTCAGTTTGTAATTTCAACAGTGCTGAATTCACGATGTATAGAACATGACATCACAAATGCAAAAGCCAAGTTCAAACTTTAGTTGAAGTTCCACAATGTTAGAACGAGTAAATAACATAGAAAAAACATTAAATGAAGAACCCTTCTGGTATAAACAAACGGACAAGTGCTTTCAGCTTTATCAAGCCTTCTTCAGATCGGACACCCATACCATGTATTTAAAATTATTAGAAGCACTAACCATCCAATCCAATACCATATTCATGGGTAACTATTAACTAGGAATTCTATACAACACCAAACGTACATGCCCAGAGATTCTTGGATTTTGTAAACACAAACTCCTTGGACCAGATAGTCAATACACCAACCAGGAGTGCAACCATACTGGATCTGGTCCTCACTAATATGGTAGACTGCTGCACACCCCCTACTGTAATGCCTTTTCTGGTAAGGTCAGACCATAAAATGGTCTCCTTTGAAGTAAAAATAAAACCTGGACCCCCAGCTAAACCTGGAATGTTCAGGAAGTATTCTAAGGCTAACCTCCTGCTATTATGTGATAACCTGGCAAAATTTCAAGCACCGATAAACCCTAAGAACACTTCTGCCTACACAGAACTGTTCACAGAAACCCTGTACAAGCATGTTAATAGCTGCAGTCAGGCAGTTGTACCCACCAGGAAGAATTACAGAGCTGACTCATAAAACAAGTCACTCCAGTGGAATCACAAAATCAATCGGTTATAAAACAGGAGGAAGAAAATCATGGCAAAAATTAGGAGTGCAGTACCCAGGAGGATAAAAGCACTCTCATCAAAGTAAACAAACAGCTCAGAGGAGAAATAAAATCTACCAAAGCCAAATTTGAGGTAAGTTTGGCCTTGCAGGCCAAGGACAACCACAAAGCATTCTTTAGCTATGTCTGCAGACTCAAAGGCAATACACAATTGTGTGCAGAGCTCATTGCAAATGGAGACATCTGTACTGAGCCAGAAGATATGGCGAACCTCCTGGCTGATAAATTCAGCTCCAACTTTACCCCTCTCTGCCCCTCAACATTCCCTCAGGAAATATTATCAAATATAACTCCACCTACTATCACTAGGGAACAGGTCCTTAATTCTCTGTCTAAGATGAGGAACACTGCATCAATGGACGCAGACAATATTCCAGTATGTCTTCTAAATAGCATGAAACATGACCTATCAGGGCCTCTGGAATTACTATTTAACTGCAGCCTCCAAACAAGCTTCGTGCCTCATGAATGGAAAAAGGCAACAGTCATCCCTCTGCACAAAGTTGGGCCATGTACAGACCCTAGAAGCTACAGACCTATAAATCTCAATAGTCTTATATGTAAAGCAATGGAAAGAATTATCATAGCGTTGATCAATGGAGATATAGTAAAACTTTAGACACTTGACCCAACCCAGCTTGGTATCATCAAAGGCAGATCATGCCTACTCAACCTGGTGGACTTCTTTGAGAAGGTCACCAAAGCAATGGATGAAGGCAAAATCATTCAAACTGCCTACCTTGACCTGGCCAAGACATTTGACACAATACCCCACTCAGGCATTGTTGACAAACTCAAGAGGCTAGGTACAAACCTGTATGTCACCCGGTGGATAGTCAACTGGCTCACAGACAGGACCCAGGAAGTTAGAACTGGGGAGTCCACCTCTACAAAGAGGCCAGTCACAAGTGGAGTCCCTCAGGGATCAGTCCTTGGACCACTCCTTTTGGCATTTACTTCTAAGAAGTCAAGGCCAATGTCAGTGGTCTCTGGCTGACTAAACTGGCAGATGATTGCAAATTTGGAGCTGTCATTGAATCTCACACACTGACGCAAACGTTCTCTAGAAGGGGCTGACACAGACAAACAGCTAGTGTCAGTGCCAAGGACTAAAACTAAATGCCAAAAAAAAAATAGTATCCTTTGGGAAGTTGTATATCCCTTGTAAGTATCATAGTAACAACACGTCCCTTAGAGTTGATCCAGTAGTCAGGGACGTAGGGACACACATAGATACTAATCTAGCCTTTGATCATCAAGTGTCTACAGTGCTGAGGAAATCATTCTATGTTGCACAACTTATAATCAAAGGTATAGCATCTAAGTCCAAGGAAGTCATTCTTCCACTGTATTCCATTCATCAGACCTACCAGTGAGTACAATGCCACCTTTGGTATGTACCTTACCAGGCATATCCAGCAATTGGAACATCCACAGAGGTTCCTCACTAAAAAAATACAGGGTGTAAGTAAAACATCCTATGCAGACTGCCTCAAGGACCTATCTCCTGTAGTGTGTCCCCTACAGGGTTTTAAGGGGTGATCTATGCCAGGCATACAGGGCAGAGTCAAACCCCACTTTAATGGACCGCCTGCATATCCACAAAACAAAAAGTACCAGAATTACCTGTTCTAAAGACTTAAACCTTGCCTGTGATATAATTAGGACCTGCTGGAGAGATACAGTAGGTATGTATCCCAGAGACTAGCGTGTCTATGGAACAGGCTCCAATCCATGTGAAGCAGAGTTCCTCCCTAACCCAATTCAAGTGCAACTTGGACAATTGGATGGGAAACCAGAAATTCATCCTTGGTTTGACA
Organism: Protopterus annectens; assembly: GCF_019279795.1. Taxonomy (NCBI): domain Eukaryota; kingdom Metazoa; phylum Chordata; order Ceratodontiformes; family Protopteridae; genus Protopterus; species Protopterus annectens. The sequence goes on from NC_056728.1 coordinate 1,852,441,488, forward strand.
CCTATATCTCTAATGGACGCAGGTAACCTGTAAATGGTTCATCTCCCAGGCCTATGCTTACTTTTATCAAGGGTTTCAAAACTTGTCAGCATTTTAGGATGCATGGCTAGGCTTAAAAAGGCCCTTGTGGTCGTTACCATAGTAAACACCTACATACCTCTCAACCTCTTAGTGCAATAAATCTGGACAAAGACTGACAAAATGGGGGGACAAAAGCCCAAAGATAGGTACATTTTTTAAATATTGCACTTATGAACTTAGAAAGTTGCTAGAATAACAGGGTTTGTTTTAATATACACTTTCTGGAGGATTTGAAATCTGAAACTCAAATGTATGTCATTATTCGGTGATTTTAATCGCATTGATTTGCCAGAAAATCACAAATTTTATGAGGAAGAGACCAAAAATATGTGCCAAAAATCTGGACATTCTGTGAAAATCAGGACAGTTGAGAGGTATGAACACCTATGAACCTTCAAAACATCTAAAACCCATAACATCTAATTTCATAACATTGAGACCAGAACTCTAAAACCCAAAACATCTAAAACCCATAACACTGAATTTCATAACATCTAACTGTACAAATCACATGAAAATAACATCCCATCCACATATAACGACATATAATGACACCAAACTATCAAACAGACTTTTTACTACATTTCTGCAGGGGGGGGCTTGATACAGTGGGGTTAGGAAATTAACTTTTTCCCATTGTAGTGCGATCTTGGCATTGGTATATTTTACGGGGGTGTGGGGGACGGAGCCATGACGGGTGCAGAAACAAAGTAAAAAGTGTGCTTGGTAGTTTGGTGTTGTTAAATGTGGAGAGGATGTTATTTTCTTGTGATTTGTAGTGTTAGATGTTATGAAATTTGATGTTATGGGTTTTAGATGTTTCAAAGTCGACCTATATATATATATATATATATATATATATATATATATATATATATGTATATATATATGTATATCTATATATATATATGGTTCCCTATCAGAAGCCTGAAACACTATAAGCCTGAAAATCAAAATCCTGAAAACTATAGACTGAAAATTCAAAATCCTGAAAGCCCAAAATCCTGAAACTCAAAATCCTGAAAACACAAAATGGACATACTGACATCATTGTGGCTTTGCTATTGTTAGCCCTGTGGTGTTGGGTCATGCGTTGGGTTCAGGTAAGTGTCTTGGTTTTATGTTAGGGTTAGGGCGGTTTAAGTGAGTTAGGGTTAGGGTGCAGGTTAGGCATGTATGCAATAGTGACAAATATTGGGGTTAGGGGCGGTTTAAGTGAGTTAGGGTTAGGGCGCGGGTCAGGTGAGTGTGCGATAGTGACAGACCTTAGGGTTAGGGTTAGGGTCAGGGTCAGTTGATAGATATTAGTGTCTTTATAGTGTCATATTAGCATTATTTGTGTTTTCAGGATTTTGAGTTTCAGGATTTTGGGCTTTCAGGATTTTGAATTTTCAGTCTATAGTTTTCAGGATTTTGATTTTCAGGCTTATAGTGTTTCAGGCTTCTGATAGGGAACCATATATATATATATATATATATATATATATATATATATATATATATATATATAGATAGATAGATAGATATATCTGACAGATTTGGAGCACATTTGCAAGGAAGAGTAGGCAAATATTGCCAAGTCAAGATGTGCAATGCTGATAGGCTGCTACCCAAGATGACTGAATGCAGTAATTAAATCAAAAGGTGCTTCAACAAAGTATTAGTTTAAGGGTGTGCACACTTATACAACCAGCTTATTGTATGTTTTTTATTTTTTATATTTTTCCCCTAACAGATTTGTTTTTCAATTGAATTGTACAACTTATAGGTCACATTAAAGGTGGGGAAAGTTTTGAAATTATTTATTGTGGTCTAGTTGTTTTATATCACAAAACCTGCCATTTTAACAGGGGTGTATACACTTTTTATATCCACTGTATGTAAATGAAAACTGCATGTTATTTGCAAGTTATTTTTAGTTTTATCTTATAACAGCTGCTAACAGGTTGTTTTTGTATTTCAAGACCATTGCATTTTTGTGACCATTGTAACCATTTTGTACTTTTCATTAGTTTTTTTTATAATTCATTGGTTATATCTCACTTCATTCACCTACATTTCCCTCATAGTTTCTGTGACATCCCCTCTCAGGGCCAGTAATCAAAGAGCTTGAATACTCACCACTGACACTGCAGAGGGATGTTCACTTGGAACAAAAATGGATACACCCAATATTTTCAGATGTAGCTCTCTGTATCAAGCACAGTTTCCCTTATGACCACACAGGGAACACAATCGGTCCATGGTCTGGGTTTCTCTCTCTCTTTCCCTCCAGGTCCCCAATAAGACTTCCCACTGGTACAGCTATAGACCTGTGTCCTCAGCCGAGAGTCCAGGCCAAGTCCTCTACCCCTCTCTCTGTGAAACCAGTGCTCCATGTCCCTGCTCCAAGCAGCTGACACACACACACTCTTAGCGATCTGGTTTTGTACAGACACACACACACACACACACGCACACACACACACACACACACACACACACACACACACACACACACACACACACACACACACACACACACACACACACACACACACACACAAACACACACACACACACACAGAGGAAAATCTGGCACAGATTTACTAGCTATGCCCTCTTCTGTCTAGACTATAAGGTAGTTATTCTGCCACCAGACACTCCAAAGCCAGCTACCCTAAGGCTCTTACAAGGGTACCCAATTATACTGAGCGAAATAAGTATTAATACCAATGATAGTTTTTGACCAATGCAGTAAGGCTTTCAGGAGTGGCCACAGAGTCACCAAATAGATATAAGTACTCTCAAAGTTAAGGTATTCTTAAAGGACCAAGCACAATGAAAAGTTTAAATATATTTAATAATAAATAATAAATAATAAAAGAACATAAAAATACTAAATATCTATTTACAATAAACAACATTTTTTTCATTCAAAGAAAATATTAAAATAACACACAGATGAATTGATTCATACAGATACAGAAACACAATGCTTAACAAATTTCCCTATACTTTCCTGACTGCTCTAACAAACTACTATTCCCTGGTCGCTTACTAGAGCAAGGCAAAATGAAGTGGGTGAGACATCCTTCTATGTCAGGTTCCAAAAACAGACTATCTTGAGACTTCAGTCTCATCTAGTATTAAAACATGATTTTTGTGATGGATTACAGAATGACATCACCCATGTCTGGCCATCTGACTTCTGGTTCCCATAATTCCCCATTTCCTAGCAAGTGACCTAGAATCTCACACATATGTGTCAATAATAGACACACAGAGCTTTGCTAACATCTGTTACAACTTCTGGAGGTCATAAAACCATAAAACACTTCCACTCTTCTTACATTAGCTAATAAACCATTCTCTGGCACAGATATTTCATCTCTGGCTGCAATCAGAATTGTAAGACGGAATCTTTATCGCCTAAATTAAGTAATATAATTTCATACTGTTTTTCAAAGTTAACTGGAACTGAGCTTTACCTCTTCTCTTCCAACATCATTTGCCACAATGTAAATTTCAATAGTTATAATACAGTCTGGCATACAAGTGTATTTCTTTTTCTGTACAGCAGGACACACTGTTGGTGCATTTTTAATACAAGCAGCTTTACAATTCCATTTTTCACTAAAAGCATCTCTACAAATTAGTTTGATATACAGATGACATATAATTCTTTACAAAATTCCAGCTAGCTATACTGGCATATGTTACACATCCACTGCACCACTTCTTCTGGTATAGCTGGCAATACTTCACAGCATCACAGTTTCAACCTGACAAATAAAATTGCTTAATATTGCAGCTTTTCGAATACCCTAAAATCATTTTTTCAGGTAAAAAGCCATCCCCTCATGGAAATCTTCATATACTCCCTCCCTCGTAGTTAGATATTGTAACTCTATGGTTGCACAGCTGTAGATTAAAGGTAAAATTATGTACAAAGGGAAACACTTCCATACCTCAAACAGAAACTGTGCTGACAGTGACTTCATGTGTAGAATGATGATCAGAAAGGTCAACATCAAGGAAGTGAACTTGATATATTTGAACTGTATCCATTTTACCATCATTGAAGAACAGGGTAACAGCTTTATTATGTTTTTTCACATTATAATGACTCTCTTTCAAAGGTCCCTTGACCCTTTCTTATTTCTGTTCTCAAATCTATACTTTTAGAAATCAGAGGATCCTTACAAGATTTAGGCTTAGTTGGGGCTATTCTCCTTACTAGGGTGCACTAGTGACCATCTAGGATTTATCACTTCTAGGTGATACACTTCTGCCCTGGAGTGAACTTGTACATAGAGAATTTTCCTCTTTTCTCCAACTGATATCCAAGGATTCTCATGAGAACATCATTCCAACAGACAGCATTAAAGGTCTGCTATCTGTTTGTAACCTAATTATGTTGACTGTAAGGTGTGTCTTCAGAAAAACATGCACTGTTTGCAATTTTTTGCATAAGGTCAGCCTTAAATTTATAAGATAGACTTTGCTTGATTAACATATAGTTTGACTGAAGTGACAGCTGGAGAGTTTGACACTTTTAAATATCTTCTCTGAACAGGGAAAAAAATTAAAGTAATTTGAATTTCCTCCTACGTTGCGTGCTGCACCACCTCATATTATTAGTGATGGGGTGGGGGGAGCTGGGACTTCACTCTCTGAGATAATGACTAGTCCATTGCTTATACAGAGGTCTTCTTCCAGATTATGGAATTTTTCTGGATTGTTCTAATTAGTAGCATTAAAACCTGTTTCATAGAGCATGCCTTGTACTTGATCTTCCAATCATAGTGTTTGTCACGGACTTCTAGATGGAGACTGTATCATGATTTGACTACAGTCTGATTTTTTTTAACTTGGCTTAAGTAACAACAGATATAACAATGTAACAGAGGTAAACAATGACAGTGCCAACTTAGTTACTACTGACATACAGTGAAGCAAGAAAAAGTGTTCGTGCATTTATAATAATGTGTTCAACAATGTACTTGACAGGATGTTTAACATTTGACAACCACCTGCTTTGCACATTCTGTAGGTGGTTACATATGAACTGATCTAAACAATGTGGTCAAAAACAGTATAATGCTAATACTTTGTAGGATAGCCACCTGAGGCATGAAAGGTACCACAGGACAACAGTACTCCATTTCACAAGGTATGAAAGACTTTTGAAAATACTGATAACAATTTAATGTCAATTATGGAGTTCTCAGCGGCTGCCAGAAGGAACTCACTGATTAGTATATGATTCAGTTCAGTATGTCCTTGAGTACTGTGTGAACACAATGATAGGGAGTAATTTAGAAGCAATATTTTCTTATAACAAAATACAGTATACTTACCATCTTTACATCAATGCTGCAATATGTTATAGTAAACATTAACCAAAAACTGTGATTCTTTCTAAAGTTTCAAAAACAACTTTTGTTCAACCAGACATAAGTATTCACATGGCAACAAGAAATTCTTTTCTTAGTACTTCTTTACAGGTATATGAAAATCTATGCTTATTTGTATAATTGACATTATGTATAACACTGTCTCTGAGGAGGTACTTCTTACAATGCAAACATCTATAATCAATCTGCAGCAGTGTCTTGTGGACTGTCGTATTGTAAAAATGTGTTTATATTTTGCATCATTTTACCACTGTCAGTTTGTTAAACTTGAGTTTTGAATAGAAATATTCCACACTCATACTAAAAGTGTGAGGAGTTATGCTGTTAAAGCATATTTTCTCACTTTCCATAGCAAATGTAAATAACCAACCCTCAGTGATGGGAGTAGTCTCCTCATCATACAAACCAGCTAGCACTGTAGGAAGGCTTGACAACAACACTCAAGTTGAAAGCAGACTTTATTAAGTAAATTCAGGAACATCCAGAAGGGTTGTCTCACCTTCCATTGCCCTGAAATAAGGCACAACCAAAAAAGTATATCAGGGCAAGTCTGCTTTCAACTTGAGTGTTGTTGTCAAGCTTTCCTACAGTGCTAGCTGGTTTGTTATTTGTTTTTGTCATTTGCAAGCACTTGCCCTGATATACTTTTTGGTTGTGGCTTATTTTGGGGCAATGGAAGGAGAGACAACCCTTCTGGATGTTCCTGAATTCACTTAATAACGCTTGCTTTCAACTTGAGTGTTGTTGTCAAGCTTTCCTACAGTGTTAGCTGGTTTGTTATTTGTTTTTTGTAGTTTGCAAGCACTTGCCCTGATATACTTTTTTGGTTGTAGCTCTCATCATACACCATATGCAATGTGATTGCGTTTGATGCAAAAAGTGTGATATTTGTGCAATTAACTGTATTGATAAGCATCATCCCTTGACAATTTTCCTGAAGCTGAAAACTCCTGACATGTTTACCTTACAGACACAAGGTACAGGGTTTGATTCTCACATGAGATAATTGGCTTGGCTTAAAATGGCCTACAAGGGTAGTTAGCCTAGCACTAATCTATGAATCTATGAACCTATGAACCTATGACATCATGAAAGACTGAACCCATTATTCCTCAGTAATTGCATTTGTGTTTAAGCTACTATTTTTCCATGCTAACTACAACAACAGGGAAGTCTTATAAGCTATATCGCATAAGGGGGAAACACTATATTGAAAATGAACACGTCATGATCGATTATTGAAACCATGACCTAATCAAATAGCTGTTTCTCTAAAAAAGTATGGCAGTCTTGACAACCCAGAATGCTTTGTTGATGTATGTAAATCTTTGCCAGTTCCTAAACTGAATATATTGTTTGAGGGTGGTCATAACAATAAAAAACCTTGCTATCAGTGGCATTAAAACATCAAAAAGGATATCATAATCTCTGATTTGTTTGCAGACCAAATTTGCTGTTTTAACATTATGCATATACCCATAAATGAAACTGTATAATGCAGCTGTATGAAAAGTATAACGATACATTTTAAGTAAATAAATATTACATAAATTAACTGTTCAGGTTTCTGTCCAGATTGTTGTTGTCTACAGGTTGAATGGCATGCAAAGACATATTGCAAAAGCTTTCTATACTGATATATCTTTTCCATTTTAAGGGTGTTTTGTTTGGCTTCAAATTTTGAAACCTTTTAACATTTCTCCTAACTCCATTAGAGTGACAGTACATATTGGTAAAAAAAAAATGAGTACGTGGTATTTGAGATTGCTACTGATGTTCCTCATGTTTGTTAAGATATGAGCAATGTAAACACTTAACTCCTTGGTCATTGCCTACAATCATTTATTGTAATTATGCTGTTAAAATTGCAGTTATTTTTCATTTCATACATATCGGTACTTCTGAAGTTATGTCTGCTATGGAGATATACTGCAGAAAGATGAATATTTTGTTTGGAATGGGAACTGAAAGGTAATTCTGAGCTGTATCTTGTAAAAGGACCTTGCTTAGATTTAGATAATTCTTTTGAAATAAGAAGTTATAAGGGCATTTTGCATTGTACGGATCAGCTGTTGAAATGCTATATCTGCTCTATAAATGGTCATCATACTTAGAATTATATCAACCATCAAGGAACACAAATGGTGACTGTGCCTCCCAATCTGTATAGAATGTCATAAGGATGGCCATTATTTGAACTAGCCTCTGCAGTTGCAATAACTGAAGATTCTTCTCAAGATTTAGGCTCTGCTATCCCTTCTGGGAAAATCCGGATCTTTTGTCCTGTCTCTGTATAGCCCTCATCTATTACCCATTATTCATCTGATGCTAACCCACACATCACTTCAGAAAAATCCTTCTGAATCATCTACTTGTCAGGATAGTCCACAAAGGTCTGATGCTGGTAGCCATTCTATTTAAGGAGATTTTTCTGTTTCACTACCACAGGACAGGTCTTCTATATATCAGAGAGTATACTGGAGAAAAAAAAAAAAAACTAAAACAGATCTGCATCTTCTGGTGGCTGATCATTAATGTTAATGGCAAAAAACATGCCAGCAGAAGAAATATTATTGTATCCTGGGTCAAGCAATATGCTATTAATATACCCTATATCAACGATAATCATTTTTGCTTAATTTGGTTAGTGATAACTAGAGATAACATGAAGCCTTTATAAATGATGCTAGTACTGTTGTTCTAGCCAAGGTTATTATTCTGGTGTTTTACACTTTGTGTTCAGAAATCTAATACTGTTATGAATGGGGAACATAAAGTTGGATGTCATGTACTTCATTTATGAAGATGAAAACGGTATTGTTTATATACATACTTACTCTTGCTGTTGAATGCTCTATTCATTGTAATACACTGAAATGTGCTAAACACTGTTTTTTCTAGCACAAACTGTCCTGTTAGGTTGGTAGACTTTAATTAATATTTCTGAAAATCTGCCTGTGTGATCTAATTCAAGTTAAATGCTACCCTTCAGTTATTCCTCCAGACATGACATTTTAGAGACCCCCTTGATGATTATAATTGAATTTATTTTTTCCCTTTAAGCTTATAGTGCATTCATGACAAACAATTCCAAGTTATATTTTCTGAAAATGTAATATTGTTGCAGATAAACGCCACACTCTTACACTGGTTCAGGGCATTTCTGAGCTGAACATTAATGCGCTTTATTGAGATGCATATAGTTATTATTTTGACCTGCTATGGACTGATTATCTCCATGTTCTCCCTGTTTTGTTTTTCATCCATGAGATGGCGGGATGCTTTCAAAACTTTCTGCTAGCTTGTTAGTATATTAAACATTTGGGATCTACACACACCTGTATAGAAGAATATCATATAACTTCATCCATGTATAGAAAGAGACAATTACTTTCTTTATTTCTTTTTTATTTGTTTATGAATTTATTCATTTATTTATTGTTACTCAGGAAAAGGAATGTGCTTTATTTCTTTTCTGTTCATATATAAAACATGTGGAAAACATATGACAGATAATTACAGTGCAATGTAATTAAAAAGGATTGTTTGTCCATTGCTTTTACATTCTTATGTTGTTACTGGGCATGTTGTCTGGCAGACCATTAAGTAACCCACCCCAAATTCTTAATTGCTAGAAAGTACTGTCTAGTTAAGTAACTTACCCAAGATCACACGGTAAGCAAATGAAGTAAAAAAATCCAAACCCTATAGCCTTGGAATTGAAAGAAGTACATGAACACGTCAGATCTTTAGTCTATTTGTATTAATTGCCAGATATATTGGTTCCACTGCGAAATGAACACAACACCTTCTGAGTGTTAGGCCTCTGTGATAAACACAACACAACAGAACCCACTGATACAAGAACACTACAAAACCTACAGAATAAGCATAAGGATACATATGTGTCTATTTGCAATACAGAATGTACTACTACTTATGCATTACCTGATACACTTTCTGCCATTTCTTCCTTTCTAAAAATAGGTTTCAGGATCCTGAAATGCCCATTCTTTCATTTATTGCAACTCAGCGCTAACCAGTTATAACCCTCACTGAACTCAGGGATGCCGTTAGTACTTCACCTAGTTTATGTTATTGTGCTTGCTATTGATTTTTTTAAACTACTACTACATTCCCATGTTACTCCATGCAAATATATATAAGTATAGATTATATCACATTTGTCAAGAGGAAATGTGTTGAGTCTAATTTATGAAATTGGTATCACATTATTCTGATAAATACAGATTGCAAATATTTGACTCATATTGTCATTCATAGTTTATCTTTTTCATCTACTCTTTTAATTCTGGAAGTTCATGGCTTAACATTGCACATATTACTGTGTCTAGTAGTTTCTGTGGTGGGTCTAGAAGTACATGTGTGGACCTAAACAAGGCTTAAACTACTTCTTTGTATAAAGCATTATTTTCAGAGCTTTATAACTTGAATTTGCCTAATTATTTAATATCATAATTACATGAAGTTACTCTATTTCATTGTTTTGCTATATAATATCATTATTTAGACACAGAATATTCCATATCATAGGGCATTGAGCAAGGATGCCTACCTATATCCTTTTTGTTTGCCATTTATGTGAATATTATGAAATAACAACTGTTTATCTTGTCTTCCATATCTTTTGCCATCATGATATAATTCTTCTACTGCATCATTTTTTCTTTTATTTTTCTAATGACCTGGTTCTTCATTCATTCCAGCCTTCTTTAATGCCTCTAATTTTATGTCATGTATGCAGACCTCTGAGATCTATTGATTTGTTAAAATTTATGGGATATAGAACACATGAATCATTGTTTGGCATGTCTATATATCTGGATTCTATTGACTTATTAGTTGTAATCTGTTAGAAGAAAAAGCAGGTGGTTACAATTAAAACAGCTTTATTTATTATTTCTTAATATGGACTTCTTTCCTGGGTAATATTTTGACTGCTTCATACTCTGATCATGAGCTTACATGTTGCATCATATGTGAACTCAGGCAGGAACTTGCAGCACCATTTGGCACCCTATTCAACCAAAGCCTGAGTACTGGCTTCATCCTAGCTGAATGGAGGACAGCCACTGTTGTCCCTTTACACAAAGGTAGAGTGTCCACCGATCCAATAAATTATAGACCCATCAGCCTAACTAGCCTGATCTGCAAGGCCATGGGACAGATTATCATAGACCTCATTAACAAAGACATTGGCAACCTCCAAACCCTTGATCCCACACAGTTTATCTTCATCAAGGGGAGGTCATGTCTGCTAAATTTGGTTGACTTCATTGAGACAATCACCAAAGCCATGGACAAGGGGAAGACTGTGCACACCACCTACCTTGACCTGGCCAAAGCTTTTGACACTATTCCCCCCTCAGGCATAATAGATAAACTCTCTCAACTAGGCATCAATCCATATATTACCAAATGGGTAGCAAACTGGCTCACTGATAGAACCCACGTAGTCAAAATACAGGAAGCCACCTCAAGCAGTAGACCCTCTGTTATTTGGGATATACTTTTCTGAGGTGCAGGCCAAAACCAGTGGACTATCGCTGACCATGTTTACAGATGACTACAAGACAAATGACTGGGGCCAGAAATATGGCCTTGAGCTGAATACCAAAAAATGCATCATTATCCCCTTTGGGGAGAATGACATCCCCACAAATTATCACATTAATAACAATGTTCTAAGCACTCAGTCATGAAAGATTTTGGCACTCAAGTTGATAGCAACCTGACTTTTGACCACCATGTTGCTTCCGTGCTATGGAAAACCTTCTACATGGCCCACCTCATAAGTAAGAGTATCTCATCCAGGAACAATGAGGTCATAACATCCCTGAATTCTTCCCTTATATGGCCCATTATTGAGTACAATGTACCTTTCAGCAAGGGCAGAAGGATTTGTCAAATATTTTTCGCTAGTCATGTTTGCCCAGTAGACAATCAAAATCCTGGGATTTTATATGGTGCTTGCCTCATGGGCATTAATTTGTCAAGTGTATGATGAAACAAAAATCAAAGTGAGACTGGACCAGTTTTACTTGTTCTCTAGTTGAAGAAACTTGACAACATTTTTCAAAATTCCCTCAGATTTCTTCTTTTTGTGCAGTGTTGGAAAAAAACATCGTTATTTGTCCAGTTTGCATATAGTGAATTCATAAGTCATTCAGTTTGGTTGTGTTTATCATGAAAGACTTTAGTCTCATTTCACTCCACTTCTTTGTAGATTTTGCTGCAGGTGTAAAGAATGTTGTTATTCTCTTTTGTATAACAAGAGTTAGTCTTTTCAATATGACGCTTCTGATGTAAAATCAAGTTTGCAAATGTATGTGTGTTACTGGTTGTCTGATGATATTTGGTTTGTAATTACATCTTGTAATGAATAAATATTTCCCATGCACTTATTGGTGCTGCCTTGGGATCATTAACCTACACCAGAACTGCCACCATATTGGGCAGATATGACCTCCTCTGTTTAATACTACGTATAAAGAACAGAACCCCAGAGCCGCAGTATGCCTCTTATGTTGCAATATGGTGTAACAGAATATGAATTAAAGTATTTGGTCCAAAGATAGCCCACATAAACACTCAATTTGCTGGCATCAACAATGGATTTGCAAACTGCTGAACCATATGGTAGAGGTGCACATAAAGAAGGCACCTGACTGTTATTGCAGTGTTTTTCATTTTCTAACAAAACTGTGAGCGTGCAGGAAGAATTTTACATTACATTATGATAAGGGAGTTTTAAGTGGGCCAAGAGTAAGAAAGTTCTGTTAGATAGTAAGTGTTGTGTGGCATGAATAGCAGTATATTATGAACTGCTATTACTTCTTCTTTTATATGTATGGTCTGATTAGTTTATTTACAAGCAAACAGGGAAATGTTCCTCATACACAATCAGTAGAGAGAAAACCGAGGACATATACTACAAGCCAGCAATGTCCTCCAGTCAGCTTTAAGTATGTCTATAAGCAAATGTGATACTGAAATAATACAAACACAGAACATGCTGTAAATATTGTGTCAACTATCCATGAAATTCTAAAACAGAACAGTATCAACAATATTATTTTTACTCTAGAACTGTAATACAACTGTGTTATATAAAGTTTTTATAAAGTTTTTAAAACCAGACAGTACAGTTCAAACTGACACATTTTTATCTGTTAATGGAAATACTTCCAAAATGTTATATCTTTTAGGGATGAGAAGTGTTAGCAGGTAACAGACAAACAGCATTTGCTTCTGTTGTTTTTCATTTATGCTTATGGAGCCAAAGCTACTCCAAAATAATTCAGACACATAACCAATCAGCAATGCACTTATAGGTTCATAGGTTCATAGAATGATACTAGGCTATTGGCCTGGATGCCCTTATAAGCCTAGCCAAGAAATTTGCCCATGTTCCCTCAAAGTCAGCACCTGTTTCCCCTGTCCAGCAGGGACACAGGTGGGATCCCAGTGGTATATTTTCTGTTTCCCATCCAGTCATACAGGTTCCTCTTAAAGAGGGTTAGACAGGTACTCTGCTTGACATGGAGAGGGAGTCTATTCCACAGATGGGGGAGTCTTTGGGACACAAATCTATCCCACCAACAAGTTCTATTAATGTCACAGACCAGGTTAAGATCTTGCATGCGGGTTGCATGAGTGGAGTTTGTCTTATGGATATGCAGCAACTCCATCAAGGCTGGGTCTGAAATGGCCTAGTATGTCAGACACAGGTTACTTCTGAGCAGTCTGTATGAGTGTTTATAGTTGCCCTGCATATATCCCTAATGTCAGAAGTAAATATTGTAGTATTTTGTGACTGATTAATGCATAGTGATGATGTCATTATAAAATACATATTGCTGTGTCTAGTTGCACAAAGCAAATGTCAAGCAATCATGCATGTCCTAGCATCTCTGTCAAATAATGCTAAAATGCATGTTGCAGTCCAGTACCGCTAAAGCATGCACACTGAAACTGGTCAATGCATGCATGGGATGGATTCCAAAGATGAAACAACATAGTGTTATGGAAGGTTATTATGTCTCATGTTTATTCCTCACAAAATGTTTATTAACTTGTAGTTTCTTCACAAATGAGTCAAATAAAATGTTAATAATATGTGTATGTCAAAAGAAAAATGAAAAAAATAGATACATGATTATGCAAGATATAGTTTCACATAAATAGCAGCTTTATATTTCAAGTGTTTGTTGTTTTTCCTTTATGCTTATGGAGCCAAAGCTACTCCAAAAGAATTCAGACATATAACCAATCAGCAATGCACTTATAGGTTCATAGAATGATGCTAGGCTATTGGCTTATTAGTGAATTGTGTCACATATCTGTAGGAACCAGATTAATTAACATTAATCTGGCCTTCTCAAGATAGGGGGATGAGTCTTTACCAGGATGTATGTTAGATAATGTGCTTTGGTACCAAATATTACAAAGTTGTAGGCCAATACATCTTAAACTGAGGTGGTCTATGTTTTAAAAAGGCATATTTGTCAAGTGTTCACATGAAGCTTTAAGCAAGGATCACAAGGACATAAACGTTTAAACATGTTATGTGTTAAAAGCTACATAACATCAGAGTTCTTCATACATGAAATTAATAAGAAAAGGTATAAAAATTGAAGGTTTTCTTTATTCTTGGAGACTGATCTGAAGAATTAAGTCGGCAGTCTTCCAATGCTGTTTACCTGAAGTGTTATTCTTGACTCAAGACTAAACAATAAAACTTTGTTATTTATTTGTAAGCTTTAACATTTGGTGCCATGACTAAGATTCTAAACTTTGGTATTGTTGCAAGGCAGTGTGGAATAAATTACAAGAGCTCAGCACAGAAAGTTATTCTGTGGATTCCACGCTGCTTTGTATGGAATAGTCAGAGATTCAGATACCTGACTATTCAGGCTGTGCAAATGTGCTAGACTATAAATGGAAAAAAGGGATTTGTGGAAAATGTTTTTTTCTCTCTTAGATAACCATAGTTAAAAAAAATATGAAATGATTGAATAACTGTTTTGTTGAATGACTGTGTTTGTTTGTTTGTTAGATATGTGTAAAATAATAGTGGGAGAACCTCACAGGAAATATTGAAAAGGTTTTAATGTGTATGCACATACATCAAAGAGAAAATGAACACAAGGAGGCACCTTGTGTCGAGGACGGTACCCTCAAGACTGTAAGGAAAGTGGCATGAGAGATGTTTTGTATTGTTTAATGTATGAGTGAAAAGAAAGAGAGAGAGAGCGAGATAAATAGAGAGAGAGAGAAATAAAGAGATTAAAGTTAAAGTTAAATCAAGTTCATGAGCCTATAGCATGCTGGGACATAGGTGTGTGTGTGTGTGTGTGTGTGTGTGTGTGTGTGTGTGTGTGTGTGTGTGTGTGTGTGTGTGTGTGTGTGTGTGTGTGCATGCGTGTGTGTGCATAAATCAAATTCATAAGTCTATAGCATGTTGGCACATAGGTGTGGGTGTGCCTTAATCAAGTTTATGAGCCCATAGCATGTTGGGACATAGGTGTGACTGTGTGAAAGTATGCTCAGAGGGTCTGAAAGAATGGTTAGTTCGGGACACAATAGTGTAGTTGTAAATTTTGAGGTCATGATGGCACAAAAGCAAGAGGGTGCTGTGGGAAAATGCTGATTGAAACATTTCCTCTGTTATTGCACAATGACAGAATCCCTACCATTTTCTCCCTGAGTGGTGTGTAAATTGATGTAGTCATTTTATGAATTAACAGGATCCTGGATCTACAAGGTAAGTCTTAATAGGGAAAATGGGAACAAAGTTAAGCAGGCAGGATCAAATCCCTGTCAGGGATTTTATGTATCATAATTATGGGAAAAAAGTTGTATATATTTGAATGAGTGGTATCAGCTTACTAAAAATGCCCTGGCGAAGTATTTCCATTAAATGGAAATTATGAAAAGAATAAATCTGAGAATCTGAAGGATATTTTGGAAGAAAAGAAAAGCAAAGTAAGAGGAGAACAATGGACAGTATTTTATTCTTGGTATTTAAAGCTCTTAAAAGGGAAAAGGAATCAGCATTAAGGGGATTAAAGGATATTAATAAGAAGTTGCTACAGCAGTTGAAAGAGGTTAAGAAGGCAGTACAGACCAGTAAAAAATGATCCCTGTATCCTGTCTTGATAGGTTTTCAAGGAAGTAGGGATGGCCAAATAGCAGAGACTTCAGAAGAAGAAGATAATCCTCCAGTAGCTACTTCACCCCCACCCCCTTATGTACCGGTACAGGTGGCTCCTGTACAAGATTCTGCTGTTTCTTGGACCCCTGCATTTTGGGCAACAGCGCGCTACTGTTACATCTCAATCCAGTTCCTCTGTTCAGTCCTCATCTTCAGAACAGGCATCTGCAACGGAGGAAGTGTTCTCCTCCTCCTCTTCTTCCTTCTTCTCCTTCACAGTTACAACAAGCCCCTACCTCTCCAGCTGCAGCATTAGCATTTGATACACCTATAGCCCACCACACACGCTCACACAACAGGGTAGTACAAGAGATTGTTGTCTCTGGAGATGATCGTTGGGCACCCACTTACAGAAATATTGGGGGCCAGAAACAGTTTGTTCATTGTCCTTGGATCCCTGCTGATTTACATACTATGTCCAAATGTTTTCCAAGTATTAGAGAAGATGTGTTAAGGTTTAAGGAGGAATTAAAATACTATAGTAGAATGTTCTAACTCTGCTTTGACATTTAAACCGGCTGCTTTGGGTATTTACCTCATATGAAATAAGAAACTTACAGAAAAACTTAAAGGCTAAACATGCTAATGAAGTAGGTATATTAAAATCTGCAGAACCAGTAAAAATTAAACTGAATCCATCTAACCTCTCCCTAGAGCTTCACAGTATCCAATGAAACCAGAAGCAGAGGAGAGAATCAAAACTGTAATTCAGTCCTTGATTCAACAAGGAATAATAGTGCCGGGTAAAAGCCCTTGTAATACTCCTATTCTCCTTCTGAAAAATCCAGGAAAGGATACTTATTGGTTTGTGCAAGAGTTGAGGACTGTAAACAATGCAATATAGCCAACTTTTCCTGTATTTCCAAATACAGCAACAATACTGTGTTGCTTACCAACTACAGCAAAATATTTTTTCTGTGATAGATCTGTATTCAGCATTCTTTCCTATACCTATCTACCATAAAAGTCAGTTTATGTTCACCTTTACTTATAAGGGACATTAGTATACATCGACACGCTTACCACAGGGATACCATAAGTCTCCTTCATTATTTTCTCAAATTCTAAAAGACGATTTGGAAGATGTGACATTTCCAGGTGGATCTGTGTTATTGAAATTATCTTGAAAAACAATTTTATTTTGTTTAATAATGAAATTTACCTACAGCAAGAAGGTGTGGCTATTGGGTCAGCATGCGGGGGGTTGTATGCCAATATAGTAGTAATGCAGTAGGAGAAGAAATATTTATTTTCTTCTGATTTTTTTAATTATATAAGATATTATACCAGTTTTCTGGATATTTTTGTTTTATGGGACGGACCATATGCTTTAATCAATTAATTTATAGCATGCATTGGTTCCACAACTCCGTTTTTGAAGTTTACACATAATGTTGATCAGCAAAAACTAGCATTTTTGGACATTATGATAAGCAAAGATTATAATACAAAAGATTTACATCTAGACTATATAGAAAGGAGACATACTCCAATTCATTGCTACATTACACTAGCACCCATCCACTAAAACAGAAAAAAGCAATAATGAAAGGACAATTTGTCTGTGCTGCCCATATGGTATCAAGCTCTGAAGAATTTTTGGAAGAATGTAAATGTTTGAAAGCTATGTGTTTAATGAGAGGTTACCCTATGAAATTAGTTATTGATGCCCTTTTGGAAGTTGTTAATAAAAGGGAAAGAAAATATTATGTCCCCCTTTTATCTGAAACATCATCACAGGATGGGTATATGATGGGTGGAATTCCTGATAACAATGAGACCATGAATAGGGATTGTAATACCTCGCTTATTACTGTATACACAATTGACAGTATGGATATTAAGAAAATCTTAAATAAGAATTGGTGTATCCTGAGTCAGGATAGAACTATTAGATCATACATAGATGAGAGACCACCCATGATATTTAAAAGAGGTAGGAACTTAAAGAGTTCATATGAAAGGAAACTTTGTTTGAGCAATGATAACAAGAATTGGCCGATGAAAAAGTGTGGAATTTGTAAATACGTAAAAGAGGGAGGGGTAGTCAATATTAATAATATTACTATTAATATAAGGTGTAAATACAATTGGGATTCAGAAAGAATAGTATATTGTGCTTTATGTAACCAGTGTAATTATTTTTACATTGGTAAAACAGACAGAAAGTTAAAAAGATGTGTTTATGAGCACTTAATACGATATAAAAGTGAAGAAGGAGACAAATGCATTATGCAAGCATATTTTGGAGAATGAAGGTCATTCCTTTTCTTTTTTTTTTTATAATAGATAACATTACAACAGATATTAGGGGTGGTGCTTGGTCTACCTTACTGGAAAGAAGGGAACTGTACTGGCAGTTGCTATTAGATTCCACTAACTGGCCAGGTTTGAATGAAAAAGTCTCTATTAGTTCCCTATTGAATTTAAAGGCTTTAAGAAGATAAAAAGTATATAAAATTAACATATAATCATATATATATAAAATATGTAGAAGTTTTATGATTTTAAAACATGTATGTTTGTGTATTTATATATATTTATTTTTTTTAAAAAAATTATTTATATTGAATTTGATCTTATAGCTTTAAGGGGGCGTGGATAGAAGCAATTAGGATATTTGCGATTGTGTTTAAAAGCTTGCAGTAATTTTATTTTAATTGTCTGATGAAGTTCTGTTGTTACGGGATGAAAGCTCTTAGGCTTTCATTGTCCTATTGTGTCTTTGGTTTGAATAAACATGGATTTGCACTTGGATCGTGATCTACATTTCCATTTGGTGTGGTTCAGAGACTCATTTCATCCTCTGCTGCAGTTTGTATGGTCAGTGTGTGACTAATCATCTGCTTTTCCCTAGGAATGACTTAATGGACACTCCTATACCCAATGTGGAACTGGACCTATTTGTGGATGGTCCTGTGGAAGAGATCAAAATGGAAATCTGGTCGCAGGAATATCCGTCTGCACCAATAATGATGGTTTGCTTCAACAAAGACTAAGGCATACATTCTGCCCAGGTAGTTGAGTTAGTGGATATACAAAGGGCTTGTCAGTTAGCCAAATACAAAGTTGCCAATGTCTACATTGATGGTCACTATGCTTTTGGTCTAGTACATGATTTTTGGGCAACTTTGGAAACAGAGAGGATTTTTAACTTCAGCATGAACTCAGATTAAAAATTCTTTTTTTAAGAATACTCTCTTAAATTCTCTTTTGTTACCTAAAGCATTAGTAGTAATTAAATGTAGTGTCCATCAAAAGGGTATAGATACTGTTTCAGAGGGAAATAATTTGTAAGATCAAGCTGCTAAGCAAGCTGCAGAAGGACTTTGTGCAGATTTACATGTGATGTTATTAAAGGAATCTAGCAGTAATGATATGTTTAATTTTAAGAGAGTATCAGCTTTCCAAGCTGAAGCATCACATGGAGAAGTTCAGAGGGTCATAGGTTCATAGGTGTTTACTAGGCTAATGACCACAAGGGCCTTTTTTAAGTCTAGCCATGCATCCCAAATTTCTCACAAGTTCTGATACCCTTGATGAGTATAAGCAGGGATTGGGAGGTGAAACATTTACAAGAAGGGGCCTGGGAAATGAACTATTTACAGGTTGCCTGTGTCCATTAGAGACATAGGTGTCCATGTGAGACATAGGTGCCAAACCAGTGATACATTTCCTGTTCCTCATCCAATTGCCCATGTTGCACTTGAATTGGGTTGGGGAGGAACTCTGCTTTACATGGATGGGAGCCTGTTCCATAGATGGAGATGTCTCTGGGATACATACTTGTCTCTCCAGTAGGTCCTATTTATATCACAGGCAAGGTTCAAATCTTTAAAATGGGTAATTCCAGTGCTGGTTGTTTTGTTGATATGCAGGAGGTCCATCAAAGTGGGGTCTGACAATGCCCTGTACGCTAGTAATAGAACTCCCCTCAAAAGCCTGTAGGAGCCAGAATAAAGGGATATGGCCTTGAGGCAGTCTGCATAGGACATTTTACTTATGCCCTTTATTCTTTTAGTGATGAACCTCTGTGAACTTTCTAGTTTTTGTATATTCCTGGTTAGGTACATACCAAAGGGGACATTGTACTCAATGATATGTCTGATGGATGCTTAATACAGTGGAACAATGATTTCCTTAGACTTAGATGCTACCTTTGTTTATAAGTTGTGCATCCTAAAATGATTTCCTTGCCACTGTAGACATGTGATGGTCAAAGGCTAAATTACAATATATGTGTGCCCCTAAGTCCCTGACTACTGGATCAACTCTAAGGGATGTATTGTCAATATGATAGTTACTAAGAGTGGATGATTTCCCAAAGGATACTATTATGCATTTCTTGGCATTTAGTTTTAGTCCATGTCTCTGACACCAGTTGTTTGCCTGTGCCAACCCCTCCTGGAGAACATTTGTGTCAGTGTGGGATTCAATGGCAGCTCTTAATTTGCAATCATCTGCAAATTTAGTCAGCCAGAGACCACTGACAAAGGCCTTGACGTCAGGGAAGTAAATGCCAAAAAGGAGCAGTCGAAGGACTGATCCCTGAGGGACTCCACTTGTGACTGGTCTCTTAGTAGAGGTGGACTCCCCAATTCTAGCTTCCTGGGTCATATGTGTGAGCCAGTTGGATATCCACTGGGTCACATAAGTGTTTGTGTCTAACCTCTTGAGTTTGTGGCTTAAAGATGGATGCAGTAAATCGGATGATGGCTTATGGTGACATCCACATGGATGACTGGTGACACCTGCCTTCTTGCTACCTTACCTGGTGAGAGCATATCATTTATTATTCCATGCAGGTTAGACAGCATTATCTAATCAAATTACCTGAAGTTGGTATGCCCCTCATGTCTCCTATTTGATACTTCAGTATGTTAATAATAGTACAGTATGTCTAATATATAATGTTAGCAAAAACTCAAATGTTAAAACTGCATGCTTACCACCACCTTGAAGACCTTTTGTTAATATGCAGCTGGGCTTTGTCTAAATGCCAAAGGTCCATAATTTACAATTTATATTGGTGGTGGTATGCATGTTTTCTGCATGTTAAGATGCTAGTTTTTAAATTTATATTTAGATTGGGGGTACCTTGTACTATCAATAGTGATTACAGAACACATTTTAATAATTCCCTGTCTAGAGAACTATATAAGATTTTACTACTAAGTTTAATCTTCACTGTCCCAAACATCCACAGTCATCTGGATTAGTAGAGAGAGTTAATAGGACCCTTGAATATAAGATTTCAAATATTTGTGCTCAAACAAACCTTTAATGGCCAGAGGTACTGCCCTTATCATTAATGCGTATGAGGAGCGCATTGAATATACAAGAAGATTGAGCCCCTATGAGATATTAATGGGGAGACCCATGGCCCTTCCAGCTACTCCCCCTGTGTAAAATGAAAACTCTAACGGATGATGTATATTGTCTTATTGCACAAAATGTATTTTTTTCTTGCAGCAGTACCACAGAACTGTACAAGAAGGTCTTCCTGAACCTATGAATACCAAAATCCAGAGCAAAGGAGAAAAGCGAACTAGTTCAACTGTAGCTCACTGCCAAATTTATTCAAAATAAAAGACAAAAAACATATGAGATCAAGCGCTTTCACCTGGATCAGTATCAGGCTTTTTCAAGATGAGTTTGCACTCACAAAAACACAGATTTATATACTACAAGTAATAATATCACATGATCAAATGTGTTAACAGCTTAGTTGATAGGCAAATAAGTTAATAGGCAAATACATTGTTAATTGGTAACCTAGTGCAAACAGAACCACTGAGCCATGCTCTTAAGAAATTGTAAGCCATGCAGTGATAAAAACACTTCTGTAGAACAATAAAGTGTTAAAAAACATTAAGAAATATTGATAAACATTAAAAAAAATTGAAAAACATTAATGCATCATTAATCAATCCTAAAAATCTTTTTTTTAAAATCTATGTTAAAGTGGGTAAATGAATAAATAGAACCTATAAAATCACAGTGTGTGTGTTCAATACACTTTATGCAAAAAATGCCTACAAAAAGTGATGAAATTTATTAGTTGATAAATAAATAAAACTATCTGTTGTATAAAATGGACTCAGCCATAAAAACTGTAGTTTTATAAATTGTAATTTTATCATTTATAATTTAGCCCTTCTTAATTTAAGGACACTAGCAATGCTGACACTGTCATTCAGGCCTGGGGGTTTTGTGGCATTCAGTTTAAGTTGCCACAACAGCTCCTTATACTCAAGCCGGGCCTCCCAGTCCCCTCCTCTACTGTCCTGCAGAACTTGCTCTAAACCATAAATCTCAACTGCATATTAGGACATGTGCCAAGATGTTTTTAGAAAGCATTAGTGTCCTTCTTTTTAGAAATTTCATATAAATGCTCGTAAATCCTTCTTCTAAGGGTTCTCTCGGTTTTACCCACATAGAAACTACAGCATTGTATACAAAAACCCAAATACACAACACCCTTCACCCCACAGTTATAGTAATATTCAGCCCTAAATTTAAATCTTCTTGATGGGATGAATAATACACTATCGTTTACCACATAGGTGCACTGCTTGCATGCTCCACAACTGTAGGTCCCAGGTTTGGGGCAAATTCGCTTACCACCTACTCTAGGTTTCCCTTTAAATAACCCTTTGAGATTCCTGTCCTTCCTTCTAACAAAAGAGGGATGCTCATTGATTATTTGCTTGAGCTCTTCATGCTGTTTCAGAATAGGCCAAAATCTTAAAATTGACTGTTCTACCTGGGAAGAATCCTCCGAAAAAGTGTACACAAAGCTATTGTGAGAATCAAACTTCCCCAAAGATTTTGAACCAATATTCTGTGTTGTCCCTTTCCCCAACAAAGGGGAATATACATTGTCCCTACCCGCAATGACCTCCTTGGCTAACTCATCAACCAAAAGTGCCGGGTACCCTCTTTCTCCAAATAGCTGCTTTAATAGATCCACCTCTTCTAGAAAAAATTCACCCGTACTACACATTCTTGAGGCACGTATTAACTGTCCTTTGACTATGCCTTTTTTCTGATAAAAAGGATGACCACTGTCAAAGTGTAAATAGGAGTTCGAAAAGGACTCTTTTCTATAAACTTTGGACTGGAAAATACCATTGTAAATGTCCTTGGAAAGAGTAATGTCCAAATAGTTCAGGGATTCATGACTTACATTGTAGGTGAATTTCAAGAAAAATGTGGTGGAGTTAATATAATCCATAAAATCGAGAAATTGGTCCAAAGTACCATTCCAGAGCAAACATATGTCATCCAGGTATCTTTTGTAATGACTAATGAACCTGACCCAATGTGTGGAGAAAATAAATTAACTCTCCCAATGGTGCAAAACAATATTGGCATAGCTGGAGGCACAAGCAGTCCCCATTGCTACACCCTTTTCCTGCTTAAAAAACTCGCCACTGAAATAGATGAAATTATTTTCTAATATAATTTCCATAAATTCCACCAATAATCCAATGGTATTGCCATCCAGGTTCGACATAGCCGCTAATGTGTCATTAAACCATTCCAAACCTAAATTGTGGGGAATGCTGGGAAATAACTCCATTATGTCAATAGTGACCATTAGCAGGTCAGGCTTAAATAATTCTTTCTGGATACCTTTCAAAAATTCCCATGAGTCCTTGCACACATGGTCCAGTGAAAATGCAAATTCGTTAATGGTGAAATCAATGAATTTGCCCAGTGGTTCAGTTATACCACCGGCTCCTGCAACAATAGGTCTAAAATTTAGTGGAGCTAAGCCTTTGTGGGTCTTAGGAATCCCAAATATCACCAGGATTCTTGGGTTCTTAACATAGAGGTAATTGAACAACTTCTCATTAATGGCTCCCTGTAACAAATGATCCGTAAGCAGAAAACTAATTTTGGAGTGTACTAAATTCAACTCATTTCTGGAAATTAATTCATATCGTTCGGTATCCTGTAACATGTTGTAAATGAATGTATCATATACCATGTTGTACATTAAAACAGTGCCACCACCCTTGTCCGGCTTCATCACCCTGATGTCTTCTTCTCTGAACCTGTCTATTAATTGACTTAAATCCTGGTTCAAGTTGGAGTATGAAGTGTGTGCCCTATTAGTGCAATGATTTCTTAAATCAGCTTCTACCAATTCCTCAAAAACTTTTAGAAATGGATTCAAAGGCGGATTAAAAGTACTAGGTCTAGATAGCCCCTCCACAATCTGGGTTTGATCTTTAAAATACAAAGCAAGATTCAAACGTCTGGTAAACATTTTTAGGTCCACCAAGACACAAGTTAAATCAACATTGTGTTTGGGTACAAACTGAAAACCTCTGGTGAAGAGTTCAAAAAAATCATTAGTTACTTTAACATCAGTAAAATTGTAGATACAAAAATTACCCTTTCTCACTACCACACATTCACCATGAACAGTTTCAGGTAAATGGTTGGAAGGGGTACAAATAATTGTATAATTCATACCCCTTATCTCTGTGTTCTGTTCCAGCCCTGTGGTTGGTACATAGTCTGTCTCCCCCCTACCCTGCCCTGGGGATAATAAAAATCCGAAGGACCATCTTGATTGTTCTTTTGGGCAAGTCTTTCACTCCTCCTAGGAAATCTGGGGCTGGAACAGAGTCATTATCATTAAAATTTATCTCATTATTCGCATCAGTGTTTTGCCTTGCGTCTTGCCTATTCCTACCCAACAATGGGTAGGCAGTACCTTCCCTGTATTCCACAAGATCACACTCAAGTTTCCTAATTTTACGATTCACTATCTTGATACAAAATTGGTCCACCTCATTAAAGACATTATCATACTGCCTTTTAACAGACAGGAAGTTTTTACTCTTTACAACGGAATTGTCAAGCACTGTCACTTCTTGAAGCAGAGTACCAGCCTTTTCTTCATAGTCCTTAACCATGCATTCTATCATTTCCAGCCCCGCTTTATCGAAGATTTTTACAAAATTATGGTAAAGACGAGAACCAGCCACAGCGTTGTTGGGGAATTTATAGCAGCGTAGTCCTTTAGGGACATGCTGCACTCGCAGACATTCCTTTAAGTAATCAATCTCCAATTGCGTACTTTTGTATGCATATAATTTATCATTTAAAGTTTTAAAATTACGCTCAGCACAATTGTCAGAATTACTGCTGTTAACAAAGGTACCTTGTTTGAAGAGGAATTGCTTTTCAGTCCATGTAGTAAAGTTAAAATCCTTTTTCGCGTTGCCATTTCTGGTGTTGCTTAAGCCTTGAGTTCTAGCTTGTTGCTCCTGTGGATCGGTGCTACCCAATGGAATCCCGCCAGGAACTTCCGCTAAGAGAGGAACTTTGAAACCAGTCTCCGATGTTACTGCTGTGTTTAAACCAGGTTTGTTACCAAAAATTTTTTTTTTATTATTTTGTTACACTGAAGAAGGCATTGGTTGCCGAAACCGGTCTGTCTAATAAAGGATCATTTTAGCCATGTATACGTATTGGATATAATTATTTCATACTTCAGGACCATCTATTGCTGGCCTCTTGTTTTTTACTTATTTTGTAGGCTATGTCAGCTATTCAACATTTTGAAAACCCTCCAGCAGGCATACTGAGAAAAAATAAGCAATTTCCTGAGCTAAGTAAGCGTTTTCTCTTTTTCTACTGGGTATGGAGTGCAAAGGACAATGCTCAGAATCACCATGCTTGCTCAAATTCTTCAGAAGGTAGCAAACCATACTTTCTGTACTTGCGAGGGTGTGTGTGTTACTTTCATGCATTTGTTTACCTGTGCTGTTGGTTCTGGCAACTCTCCCATTTTATTTATATATTTTTGAAAAGACCACATATCAGCTTCCAGGATTGTCTTCATGGTGTTTGCCATCCATTTTCCTGGTCCAATGGTGCTTTGGTTTGCTTGGAGGCATTCTATCTGATATTTCAGCAGCATTATGTTTTCCTATGTTGTTGGCCTTGTGGAAGCTAGATTGAGTATATTCTGGTGGATTTAGTCTCATTTGCTGTGTCCTGACGTTTATTTAATTGTGGGTGGATTTGGGCCAACATTTAAAGAAAACTCAGGTATTTCATACATTTTTTATTGACTTCCACTGCAATAAGATGGTGTAATGTCCTAAAATACACACTATTCTACAATTGGACTAAGATTTCTTTGGTGGTGTGTTTGCTGAAGCTGAATGGATTGTGTTATACAGATCAATATCTTGGTTATTTTTGGAGGTATTTTACTTTAAAACTCAGCAATACTATGTCTTTCCCTGTTGTTGGCCTTATGGAAGCTAGATGGACTGCATTCCGACTGATTTATCATTGCTTGTTGGATCCTGATGAGTTTCTCATTTTGGGCAGATTTAGGCCAACTTTCATGGAAAACTCAGAAATACCACCTATATTTTTTGCTTTTTATTGACCCTCATGGAAGCTGGATGGATTAAGAGATATGGAGGTATTTTATTTTGGTGACTCTGCAATTACAGCGCAGGTTGGTTTGTTAAACTGGATTTTTAGTGCTCATATAATAACATTTTGGTTTGTTGTGGTAAGTGATTTTTAAGAATGGATTTACTTAACATAATTTATTATTTGATTATGTATATGAATATTACGGAAAGCTATGTTAAGCTTTTCGTATATTTCTTTGTTTAGGTAGATAAATGTTTTTTGCAACTCGAAGTTTGTGTCTTGTCTAAGGCTTTATAGTAGACTTATAGGTTCTATATTTTTTGATTATATTAGTTAAAAGAGATAGGATTTTGTTGGTATATTTCTTTTTGCCTAAAGAGGCAATTTGTGAACTACATCTTAAATTATTTATCTGTTATAGTAAGGTTGGACACATTTACAAGATTTATATAACCATTCTAGTGATTTGTCCACTCATATTAGAATGACAGGAAACCATTAAATGTTTTATATGGATTGGTGGATTCACTGTTTTTGTTTATGGTGGGTTCAGTTTTCTTTAAGGATTGTCATTATTCAGCAAGTAAGTCCAGGAAGTCTGGTGTTCTTTCCACTTTGACAGTAACATTTTCTTTGGGGAGTTTGCCACAATGAACAGTGCATGAAGTTCCATCATTTTAACATATGTTTGAATATTTTATAATATTGTGTATTTTGTATGAATATTTAAAACATGATTCTATGTACTAAACTGGTTATCACTGATATTGTATCAGTATGTTTTGAATCATTTAACAGTGGGGTTTTTTTGTAACAATAGGTGTAGATGCATAGGTAAGACCCCTTGTTTTGTTCAATAATTTGGACTATCTATATAACATATAGGTGTAGATTTTTGTATATATTTCCAGAGGGTGTAGGTACAGGTTTTGGCTCTATTTGGTCTGTTATTATAGATCTAACTCAATTGTTGGCAGGCCTTTTGGAGAATAAAGATGATTTACAAGTTTCTGACCAGACATATTCTACTGGTTCAACTTTTATTCATGATCAGCCAGATTCCACTACAGGTGTAGATATTTTTAGTTGTTTATCCACAGTTATGAAGGAATTTAGATGGTTGTCTGGCACTTAAGGTTATTCAAAGCTTATGTGGCTAAAGGTGTTACACCTAGGGTCTCCTTGTTCGGATTCAGCCTTATGTCAAGGGCATTGATAGTCTGTTGCTGGATGAATGGCAAGAGGCTCAACAGAAAGCCTCTATTTCATTTGTAAAAATACTTATTTCATTTTATGAATGTAGATTTTCCACTTTAATCACTATTTTAATGGAGCTATGTGGATCAATTACCCCTTTCAAACAACAGACAATTTGTTTTGAACAATTATCTGTCTTGTCCGAAGATTTGTTGTTGATGGAGAAAGATATGAAATCCTGTGTGATTAAAAAATATCAGCAGGATGAGAGGGACTATTCACAGAGATAACATTTGAATTTAATAAGGAACAGTGCCATTTACTGATACCAAGGTTTCATCATCTAACAGTTTTAAGCGTAGAAGGAAGAGACCCATTTTAAAGAAATCTTCCTTTTCTTCTGAGACTTCTGTGGATGAGATTTCATCCACTACAGACACAGAAGTACCTACACCCACTGTTTCACCGACAACTAAAAAGGCTAATAAGGAAACTCATTTAGGAGAACTAGAAGGGGTGAACGTAAACATATACACAGGGGTTGCATCTTTAGAGACACTGTTTCAAATGATGATACCAAAATAATCAATGTTCAGAATATACACAATATTCCTTCTGTTTTACTGTCAAATGATGAATGTGATTTGTTGAATAAAGGGCTGGGGATTAGGGTTCCTGTCAGAACAATGAACTCTTGAAATGTCGAACGTCATATGATTGACACCATATGATCGACATTTCAAGAATTCGAAGGTTGAATTTAATGGCGTTCTATGGTGCAGAATGGGAGAATTTCCCTTTTCTGCACTGAAGTGTGATCTCGGAGTTGGTATATTTAAGTGGGGGGTGTGGGGGGCACACCGTTAAGGTATGTTTTTCTTTTTTTTTTATTATATATTCGGTTTTTCAAACTTCGACCATATGTTTTCGAACATATGGTATTCAAAGTTTTGAAAGTTTGAATATATAACTTAGACCCTGGGGATTATACCCAGTTATTTTGTCTCAGAAAACAGATTTGCACAGGATGTCATTTCCTTCTGTAGGACTTTAAATTTAAAATTGTTTTTTGATCAAGAACCTTCTGTTGACTTGGACGATAGAGAATTTAGGTTTAAACCATCTACATTCATGCCTCCATCTAATAAATATATAGCTATTTTTCAATATCAGTTATTGAAGGATTTACATTTCAAGTGTGATTTTGATAGGCCAAAAAGTTCTGAAGGTCTGTCTTCATTACAGTGACAGGCTTTATATAAGCTTAGTAACAACAAGGATATTGTGATTAACGTGGCAGATAAAGGGGGTGCGGTGGTTATCTGTGATTGAGATATGTATGTTAATGAAGCTTTAAGTCAATTATCGGATCATACATTTTATCAACAAATGCATTTAGATCCTACTGGGGCATTTAAGAAGGATATTGACAACTTTTTGTATTTAGCGTATGAGGAGGGTATTATTTCCATGGAGGTAATGCATCATCTAACTGTCCCTGACCCAGCAAGACAGTCATTCTATTTGTTGTCCAAAATCTTCAGTAGCCCCCTGGCAGACCCATTGTTTCAGGTAAGGGATCATTGACAGAGACACTTTCTGCTTTTCTAACTAAATATCTTAATAGTTTATTGTTTTTTGTACATTCACGAATCCACGATACTACTCAATTTTTGAATATAATTCAAGAAACACAGATTGAACCTGGTTGGTTATTATGTACTCTGGATCTGTCAGCTCTGTACACTAATATTCCCCATTGGGCAGGTCTCTTAGCACTGGAATTTAGGTTGAATTAGGCTTCTTTGTATAGTCCCGATTTTAATACCTTTTTGCTTTGTTTAACTGAACATGTTTTGACCAAATGTTTTTTTTATTTTGGAGATCAGTGCATTTTACAGCTCAAGGGTACTGCCATGGGGGCTTCTTTTGTGCCCATATATATGCAGATCTGTTTATGGGTTACACAGAGGAACAAATGATTTATGACTGCTCCCACAATTTATTTTTAGATACTATGGATATTTGGCAGAAGTATTTGGATGACTGCTGACTAGTTTGGAAATCCAATTCAGGCTACTTACAACAGTTTGTGCAGTACTTAAATGAAAATAAGTGGGGTATACAGTTTATGGTTAATTATCATGTTTCTAGCATCACCTTCTTGGATGTGCAAATTACAGCACAGGTAGATGGAACTTTTAAAAGTTCTGTCTTCAGGAAATATCCACAGATTAATACTTTTTTTGCGTGCTACCAGCTGTCACCCACCCCATCTAATTAATAATATTCCTAAGTCACAATTTCTTAGAATTCTTAGGATTTGCTCTTCATCAGTAGAATTGGAAGAGCAGGGGAAAGGTCCAATTCATAGGTTTCTTGATTGTGGTTATTCCAAGTATGCAGTCAATCAAGCTTATATAGCCACCAATAAAATACATAGGTCTACTCTACTTAAGTATTAAGTTAGGACAAAGACACAGCAACTTTTAAGGTGTGTTACGAATTTTGGAAGTAACACAACATACCTTAGAAATTTAATATACAAACATTGGGATATATTCCTCATAGATGATAGATTAAGAGAGATTTTACCTCCAAAATGTCTTTTCTCATATAGAAAAGGAAGGACATTGGCAAGATGGCTTAATCACTATAAGAGGGTATGTAAAGAAAGGGTTGTTTGTCAAACTGGTTTGGATGGTAGACCTTTGCTTGGTTGTTATCCGTTTGGACATTGTGATTTTTGTAAATATGTAAGAAATGATAAACAATTTATGTCCAAAAATACATCACAGGTTTTTAACATTGTAGTGCATGGAAATTGTCAAAGTGACTGGGTGGTATATTTAGCCACTTGTCATTGCTCTGTATTTTGTGTGGGACAAACCTCACAACTTTTAAAATTCAGGATGTCTGAACATTTGAGTGATATTCGATGTGGGAAGGATACAAATGTTTTATATAAACACACCACAAAACACACCTCTGCATTTTTTTACTTTTACTATTATTGATAGGATTTGTTATAATAGAAATAATATGGTTGGATGGCATTCACTGTTGGATTATAAAGAAAAACTCTGGATCATTAAGCTGGGTGCCTTATTTCCACCACGTCTTAATGAACATTTGTAATAGCCAATTGGAATTTAGGGAGCACTATATAAGGGGGACAGAGCTGTAGTAACTACAGAGGGATTACATTGATCAGTCACAGCATGAAGTTATGGGAAAGAGTAGTGGAAGCTAGGTTAAAAAGGGATGTGATGATTAGTGATCAACAGTATGGTTTCATGCTGGGAAAGAGCAGTACAGATGAGATGTTTGCTCTGAGAGTGTTGATGAAGAAGTACAGAGAAGGTCAGAAGGAGTTGCATTGTGTTTTTGTAGACTTAGAGAAAGCATATGACAGGGTGCCTAGAGAGCAGTTGTGGTATTGTATGAGGAGGTCAGGAGTGTCAGAAAAGTATGTAAGAGTGGTACAGGATATGTACGAGGGTAGTGTGACAGTGGTGAGGTCTGCAGTGGAAGTGACAGATGCATTTAAGGTGGAGGTGGGATTACATCAAGGATCAGCTCTGAGCCCTTTCTTATTTGCAATGGTGATGGACAGGTTGACAGACGAGATCAATGTTTGCAGATGACATTGTGATCTGTTGTGAGAGTAGGGAACAGGTGGAAGAGACCCTGGAGAGATGGAGATATGCTCTAGAGAGAAGATGATGAAGGGCAGCAGGACTAAGACAGAATATATGTGTGTGAATGAGAGGGAGAATAGAGGAATGGTGAGGATGCAAGGAGTAGAGGTGACGAAGGTGGATGAGTTTAAATACTTGGGATCAATAGTTCAGAGTAATGGTGAGTGTGAAAGAGAGGTGAAGAAGAGAGTACAGGCAGGATGGAGTGGGTGGAGAAGAGTGTCAGGAGTGATTTGTGACAGACGAGTACCAGTAAGAGAGAAAGGGAAGGTCTACAAGAGGGTAGTGAGACTAGCTATGTTTTATGGGTTGGAGACAGTGGCATTGACAAAAAGGCAGGAGTTACAGCTGGATGTGGCAGAGTTAAAGATGTTAAGATTTGCAATGGGTGTGATGAGGGTGGACAAGATTAGGAATAAGTATATTAGACGGTCAGCCCAGGTTGGAAGGTTTGGAGACAAAGCCAGAGAGGCAAGGTTATGTTGGTTTGGACATGTGATGAGGAGGGTTGCTGAGTATATTGGGAAAAAGATGCTAAGGATGAAGCTACCAGGTAATAGGAAAAGAGGAAGGCCTAAGATAAGGTTTATGGATGTGGTACTAGAGGACATGCAAGTGGTTCGTGTGACAGAGCAAGATGCAGAGGACACAAAGAAATGGAAACAGATGAGCCGCTGTGGTAACCCCTAACGGGAACAGCTGAAAGAAGATGATGATGAATTGGGATTCATTCATAGCACTGATGAAGACTTGGTCCGAAACTGGTTTGCTGTGATTATTGTGCCTATTTTTAGGCTTTATTTAATAAAGGAGAGTTGACTGAGTGTGCGGGCTCTTTTGTATTTTTTCGTTTACTTTTTGGGCCCTGCACCTTTCCGTACTTGTGTGGGGGTGTGTGTTACTAGCAAACCATACTTCACATTACATTGGAATGGTGAATCAAAAAATGACTGAAATTTCAACTGTGGTATTACAAAATCAGCTGTCACTTGACATACTGCTAGCTGCCAAGGGAGGGAGGGTCATGTGCCCTAATAGGGTCATTGTTCCTATATTAGTGATTATCATAATGAAGAAGAAAAGTTAAGTCAGTTTCATGGAGCAAACTGCCAAGGATCTGAACAATACATCTAAACAGTGGGCACTTTTTTGATGGTTAGGCAGTGCATTTGGTAACCTGAGAACTAGAATATTACAAGGTACCATTAAAATAATTGGTATTATTCTTTTAGCTGTTTTAGTATTTTCTGTTCTAATGACTGTGATTACAAAATGTTTAATATCATTTGCACATGCAATGCCACTTATAAAATCATGTAATGATAAACAAATTATTGAAGATAATGAATATTATGATGCTGAAGCATATTTTATCAAATTAAGAAGAATAAAAATATAATTGTGGATGACACTCATAGTGTAAGAGGGTGAACTGTTACGGAAGAGGGTTGTTTCTTAACAAACAAGTCATATAAAATGTTTATAATATGTTTATGTCAAAAGAAAAATGAAAAATAGATGCATGATTATGCAAGATATCGTTTCACATAAGTAGTAGCTTTATATTTCAAGTGTCTTACAATTGTATTCTCTCTGTTTGAACTAACAGATAGTTAAAGACAAAGTAAGTGCTGAAGGAGTTAAGGGATGCTATACTATGTGTTTGAAAATTAGTGAATTGTGTCAGGTATCCATGGGAACCAGATTAATTAACATTACTTTGGCCTTCTCAGGGTGGGGGATGAGTCTTTACCAAGATGTCTATGAGGTAGTGTGTCCGGTACCAAATGTTACAAAGTCGCAGGTCAATAAATCTTAAGCACAGGTGGTCTGTGTTTTAAAAATACATGTTTGTCAAGTGTTCGTGTGAAGCTGTAAGTGAGCATCATGAGAACATAAAATATTTAAAAATGTTATTATTTTCTAAAAGCTATCTAATGTAGGATTTCTGTATGCATGAAATAAGAAAAGGTATAAAAATTGAAGGTTTTCTTCATTCTTGGAGACTGATCTGAAAAGTTCAGTAGGTCTCCAAGCACTGTTTATGGAATAATCAAGTACTTTGTACATCCTGAAGTGTTATTCTTGACTCAAGACTAAAAGGTAAAACCCTTTGTTATTTATTTGTGAACTTTAGCAATAAGAATCATGAATGATACACCATCACAGCCACTCAACAGAAAGGCTTCATCCTGATAGTATAAGAAGATCCTCTGCTGTGCATATCACCATGCATATGCATATGGACTGAAGCCAAAAGCCAAAAAAATGCATCCTGCACCCATTGGGAAGTCATCTACTCCATGGGGCTACCACATTGACAACACTCCACCAAGAGCTGATCCACTTGTTTGGGATTTGAGAACTTATGTGGACAGTCACCTAACCGTTGGCCAGAATGTGTCTATTGTTGTAAAAATGTCCTTCTATATTGCACAGTTTATAAACAGAGAGATTGGATCTAGATCTAGGGATGTCAATGTCCCCTTTTACTCAGTTCTCATTAGTCCAGTCCTCACATATAATGCTCCCTATGACATGTATCTGTCCAGTGACATGCAACAACTGAAATACTATAGAGATACCTTATAAAAGGATACAAAGCCTAAACAACATGTCCTACATGAACTGACTCAAAGCCCTGTCATTATACATGGTATCCTACAGATTGCTAACAGGTGGCCTGTCTCTAGCATACAAGGCATCCTCCAGTCCATTACGAAAGGATTTACTGCACATCTGCAAATCTAATGTAATTTGGTCTAGGGATCTGAACCTCTTCTGCAATATCAACAGAATGGTTTAGAGGGACAGGTATGTCTCATAGAGGATATCATTGCTGTGGAACAGGCTCCCATCCAGATAAAACAAAGTTCATTCCTGTCCATATTCAAGCACAACTTAGATTTATGGATGGGAAACAGAAAATGTACCCTCAGGGCTTACCCCTCTACTAATAATGCACAGAGGCAACTAGTAAATACTTTACCCATGGATGGGCTCCATCTATGGTATGATCCCAGTTATTCTCATTAGGGGAAATATATAATTATTGTTAGGGGAAATATATAATTATTGACTATGGGATGGATAAGGCCAATAATATCCAAATGGAATACGTTATTCCAAGCAAAAAAAAGTGGAAATTGGCTAGGCTTATAATGGCCGGCAAGGGCCACTAGCCTTGAACTTACTTATGAACCTATGAACCTATTTGTCACATTCTATATTTGCCTGCAACATACCTAATGGATGAGGTACCTGCAAGCATGCAAAAAAACAATCTGTAATATGTAACATATACAAAATCACCATCAGTATATCACAGTGGACAACAGCACTGTTGGAGTAGCGGGTAGTCTGTCCCCTCTGTCACTCTTTCAGTTCCCAAGGATGTCAGCTGTGAAGATTTGGAAACTGCAGCACTACGTGTACTGGGACCTGTGTTTGTACCTCCTCTAGTGATGCTCCTTTGGAAACTTTATGGACACCACTTGTATCCTCACATATACCATCCATGTAACATCAAAATGTGATGGCAACATTCCACTGAAAACTACATTATGGTGGCTGCTGGCTGTAAACTCTTTTCCCTTTAGAACAAAATTGCCAGTGATATGACACTGGAATATAAAGTGTAGTGACCATTGGCATTCATCCCTATAGTATCTATATAGCACTCAAGGCCATGAGTAATAGGGCTTTGGAAGCTACAATGCAGTGGGTGTTGGTACCTGACCTTATAACATGTACATTACATGCAACGTCATCAGTGATACAGCTGGAAACTGCAACATGGTTTATACCAGTGTCTACTATTCTACAACCTCTAGATCAACTAAAGTCACCAGTGAAAATATATATTTACAGTCAGTAATAAGGTAATAGAATGACATTTGAAAGAGTGTGCAGCCTTGTTGTTTTCCACATCCTGCATGTATATGAGACTATTGAGGTCTTTTCTCAGTGGATCCACTTACTTTATACAAAACTACCTGCTACTTTGTTTGACATCTTTGTTGTCAGTGAGCTTCTGGGCCATGCTGTAATATAGAGGCACCCAGGAAGTGGAATCCTGTAGTGTCTCACCTCTTGTAAGACACTGCTCTAACAAATGCATTTTCCAGTAAAGGAACATGTTTCTTGTATGCTTGCCTTAAATCACAGATTTTTTACAATTGACAGTGAGCTTCAGCTGCCATTTCAGCATCTACTTATGGATAGACTTGAAGGCATATGAAATGAGTTCACAGAAAGTTAGACACTGAAATGGTATGAGCTGTATGTGGGAATGTAAATGTCATTCACCACATAAGCTCTCCATCATTTACATTACTGGTATCTGGACATAGCAGTGTGATACAGAGATACGCATGCACTTGTATGTATTGTCATGGGTGAGGATCACTGAGTGAATGGGCATGGCCAGTAACAATGATATCCTCTGCAACTAGTGTCTCAGTATATGCTCAGTACTTACATGCTAAAGGAATAGGCATTGCATGTAAGTGTCATTCTGTGCAGCTTACTGCCATGGATCAGATGTTCTTACTTATACTTCTGTTCCTGGCACACATTTCATAGTATATGACCTGGAAGATGTAACGTTATGTATATGCACCTAATTATGTATGCTGTCCTCCTTCATCTTCCTCACTACATGACAGGGGTACCACAACATTGCTCAGATTTCTCATGATATCTGTAGAGGAATGTGTTCCCAACATGATCATTTCTGCTATACAAAATCCATCAACTGTATTCAGGGTAAACGTGAAATACAATAGTTAAAGATTACAGGGGATGAAAAACAGGTACTATTGAATGACCTGCTGGTAGAGGTAGAATGCACACTAGGTGGTTGCTATTGGAGCAGTGAATGATCATCATCTTTGATCAGAAAATACTGCTTCAACACCTCTGACATGAAAGATAAGGTCCAGTGGAAAGTGCAAGCCACAAGCCTGCAGGCAGAGTGTGATAGGATGAAATCATCTGGTGCCCTCACTCTGGCAATGGATGAGCAGTTTTACATCACCCTGTATCCTAAGGCTGCTAGCCATTGTATTCAGGGATGCACTGATGTAGGTGACCAGTGCCTCTTACGGAGCTGTTGAAGAGTGACAGGGATGCAAAGACTTGTGGGTACAAGTTATGGCCATTGCCATCGACACTATGTATGCACGGATTGTGACTCAGTGTGATATAATCCCACACACACACACACACACACACACACACACACACACACACACACACAGTCTCAGACACATCACTAACAGACATGTAGCAGGACTGCATTGTTCTGTACAGGTTTACTATTAGTTAATGAGATATGCTTAACATATGTTTTTATTGTCATATGGATTACATTAATCTACAGCTGCAGTCATGGTCACAGACAAACATGGGAATTCACCTACATGACACTATAGTGTCATTGGTCATTGGTATAAACAACTGCCAGTTCATTGTTGTTGAATTATGGGGCTAATATTGCAACTACAAACATTGTCCTGGCTGAGCCCATAGCTGGTGTGTGTGTGTGTGTGTGTGTGTGTGTGTGTGTGTGTGTGTGTGTGTGTGTGTGTGTGTGTGTGTGTGTGTGTGATGGACACTACCTGTAACTGTATCAGGTACAGTAACTGCACTTTATGCCATTGAAGATGCTGTCTGGTTGTTGAAGGCATAGAATAATTGGAGAAGAGCCAAGCTACGGGATATCGCAGTGTTAGGCACCTATAGCCATTGTGTTGAATGCTAGTGGTGGACATGAATGCCTGGACTTTGTATTCGTCCACTCCTGAGGGTTGCTGTGGACTTTGTGGCTACAGGTGTCAATGCTCTGTTCATTCACTCATTAGTGTGCTTGTTGTTCCAATGTCACCACAGCAGTATACACCTGCTGGTGTGACCACTATGGTGGTGGGTATATAGTATCTGATGATGTTCACACCTAACAAGCCAGTGCATTGTGGTGTTCAATATCTTTCCCATCACACATGGTGGGAAATCTACAGCCCACTGGCCAGATGTGTGTCAAGTACTAGATGCTCTTAGCAAGCAGCATACCATGATGAATAGATGAATGACACTGATTCAGATGACTGATGCTTGGCATATATGAAGTGTGAGCCATGAGATCATGTGTCTTACTAATGTCGTACTGAAGACTTGGCCATTAGGATGTCATCAAGATGTCACTTCTGACAAAAGTGTTTCAGATTCCTTGATGCGCATTTTCTGAGCTCACCAACAAAAACACCATTACAGTGACCATCAGCAGCATGACCACAAGGGTGTCTAAAGTTCAGTGAGTAACCTTTCTCATGGTGCAATTTTTTGGTTCAGCCCTAGTTTTAGATGCATTCCATATGAAGCATTTCTGCATCTGTGCCTGACTAGAGACTGTTGTGACACTTATGAGACTTATGTTTTTCTGGCACCTGCTATAATCACACTTGACACTTCCAGTGATACATCTGGCTGTGTTAAATGATCTGTCAGGGGCTGGCTGCTACTGTCATGTGATGTTACATCTGCTTGTATACAATACAGTGTATCCTAGTGTAGAGAGATGGAAATAATAATACTCACTTGTTTTATCCCTAGCATGTTTGCAGATGTATGAAGGCTCTTTAACTTCATGCATGCCCTCTCTCCAGTGTTACTCAGTGATATGGGGGTCATGCATAGGCTACAAACTGTTTATGTACCACCCAGCCAAAGAGATGCTGTATGACTGCTACCCCTATCTTCTGTGTTTTTGTCTGTCACTATATCTGGTCTGATCTGGTTGACTTGGCATCAGAACCAGTAATTCACACTGAAAGTCATGTTATGGTAACTGAGGTAACACCTGCACCAGAACTGGTGAGCTTGGACATGTTATAGAATATTATGCATTACACTAGTATTCTGCAGAGCCTTGGGGGTTGGGGGGGGGAGCTGAAAAGCAAGATCAGAATAACCCAAGTGCTGCTGAGTGCACATCTTCAGACAGGCAAGCACTCTCTGATAATGCCTGTTCTTTTCAGAGCTGTGTTATGTCTTCACTGCTTCTGTAGAAGGTGCCCTTGACATGTCAGTAACCATTGCTCTAATAATTATCTTGCATTTTTTATGATCCAGCCACTTGGGATGTCATTGTTCTTCATGGCATGGTAAATTGGTGATGTCTGCTATGCACACATAATACTGTCTGTCAGGGCTTTTTGTGCACCATCTGCTTATTCAGAGCAGTGACTCAGGTAGTTGAGATAAACCTGCTAATTTTCAGAGTTTAATATATAATTGGTAAAGTTTATACTGTCTATTGTCATAGCTTTCTTGGGATTCCAGCTATGGCATGGATGTTTATCATTATGGGAACCATTTCAATGTGGACATCTGGCAAACCTAGTGAAGGGGCAGTTTATTAGGGCTGCCAGAATGGTCTTGGATGGGAAGCTGTCCGAGAGGAAACTTGACATGATGATGTCTATGTTCCTGTATCAGGGATATCCTTTTGATCTTATTAAGTCCTTGAGGGAAGATGTATTGGAGAATACGGAGTTGAAATATCAGTGCATCCTAGGAAAACCTGACCTCATAAAAACTGTAAGGTCACTGAATCAATCGTGTGGTGAAAGGTTCCACCAAGGGATGACCATAAATTATAATGGTCTTGGTAGTAAGGTGAAACAGATTGTAAGCCATAATTGGGCTATATTAAAAATGGATGAGGAATTATACCAACATCTGGGAGATAAACCCACCTTTATATACAATGTACACAATAATATTAAGGAAAGGTTGGAGAGAGGTGCACTGGAGGTGAAGCTAGGTACAACAAAGAGTGGAAGGTGCAGTTATTGTCAATATATTGTTGACAGGAAGGAGGTCACTTTAAACAATGCCAGTCAAACAATGGTTACATTTAGGAGAGGTGACTGTAACTTGACTGGTTTGGTGTAAATTGTACTGTGCAACCAGTGTCTTTCTTTTTATGTAGGAAAGACAGACAGAAAATTTGTAAAAAAGAATTTATGAGCACTTGTATGACTTGTGAAAAACTATTCTAAACAATGCTTTATTTAGGCACTTTTAACATGTACTGGTTGTAAGAAATTTGTTTTTGGTATACTAGAAATTGTCCCACATGATGCCAAATGAGGTGCTTGGGATATAAGGAACTCCTCTGGCAACTTAAATTGGATGCTACATCAAAACCACGTTTAAATAATCACGTTTCTATTAATTCAGTGCTTAAGATGAGGGCAGCAAAATTATGAATTTTATTGGGCTCTTTTAACTGTTTTTTTATGAAAATCTTTTTAACAATATTTTTTAACATGTGTTAGTTACATTTTGTTATGTTAATGTAGTTAGGTTGCTGACTGGTATAAGATTTCAATTGATTGATTATTTTCTAATTGTGGGTTCTATTTAATGAGGAGTGGACCTTACAAAACTTTAGTTCTGAAAAACAATGTGTATGAC
Source organism: Protopterus annectens (assembly GCF_019279795.1). Lineage (NCBI taxonomy): Eukaryota > Metazoa > Chordata > Ceratodontiformes > Protopteridae > Protopterus > Protopterus annectens. The sequence continues at coordinate 1,852,481,000 of NC_056728.1, forward strand.
AAAAAGTGCTTACCTTTGTTGTGATTTGAGCCTGTTCCAGTAAACTTGGTACTTGCTACTTTACAGCTTGGTGCTTGGGACAACATGGATTTATTTTTATGTTTTACTAGTTGTGGTTTGGTGGCACGTTTTGCACACCTTTCTTTTTGGTCATCTGGCATATTTATTTGGGTCTTATGCATCATTATTGCTAGGACACACTAACTATCTTACAGGAAGAGACTTCCAGTAATCTGGTTGTATCCCTAGATAGCCATTGAAATGAGCCTGCTGCAAGCAATGTCACTGCTATCTACACCATTCCCTGCAATGCCATCTGCCTGCTTTGTGTTATTTGTATCTTTATGGTCTTACATATCACACATGTCAAGCAGTTTGGTGGCATCTAGTCAGTATCTATTTGATCTAAGGCTTGGGCGCAGTGAGGATGGACAGTTGTAATGCCATTGTGTTTTTCTGTGCAGTCTTGTGACTACTATTTTCCATTGCACCGTTCAGCTGGCCGTTTACTAAAACTTCTGCATTGTATTCTATTGTAGCCACTCATCAGGGTGATTTGTTGCATTGCTAGCTAACACACAGTTCAGTACATACAATATGTGTACAATATATAATCATGAATCTACAGCATGTACAGCTAACTTACATGTGCTGCACAAATACTATTTGCATTCATGGGACATCACTATCACTAACTACTGTGTTTCCGTTGAATTATACTTTGCATTTATGATGTGCTTGCTATGCACACCACCATTATTCAAAGAGCATGATATTTTTCAATTTTAATGTTAGTCTGCTCGTATTTAGTTTGAAGAATTACTCCTGTTTTCCTATTCCCAAATGCAGCCAGTATTTAGCATATAGGACAAAGAAATAGAAGGCGACTCCAAACATGAACACCAAATTCAAGAGTGAACACACTAATGGCTAGACCCAGCAAAGCACTTGTGGAACTAAAGGAATGATCCACAGGAATGGATCCTCTGTGCCCTTGTGCAAAAAAGGTCTTGTATTTTCAACTAAGGAGGACTTTCTGACTTAAGTTGCTCTTTTCCAAAAATACAACAGGCACAGTTAAACCTAGTTACTACCCAATCACTGAATCGTAGTAGAAGATGATGATCAGAAGTCCCAAAAGTTACCTAAATTCTCACTTTCAAATTTGCCCTTAAATGTTTTATAAGGCTTTCTCCTGGATGGCATGGATTATGATCTCAGTTATTAAGACTGATTCCTTTCCACCTGTTTTAAAGCAGCCCCATTTTGTGCCTATATTTAAATGTAACATGACTCAACTGTCTCTTACTCTTATCATTTTATTCCCAGTATAAATCTAGAATACATTTTTTTTGATAATTTTTGTGTCCTAGTTGTTTAGTATCATTCCTGGATTGATTTATCCAGGGTAAGTGGGTTTTGCTAAATGTAGGCTCATTTCCAAGGTGATGAAAAAAGCAGTTTATAGGTTCATGGGCACTTACTAAGCTATTGATCAATGATGATCTTTAGAAGACAAGACAAGCATGCCCATGAAGTTTTTGCCCTTATATTTTAACAACAAATAATCCAGTGATTAATAGAACATGTCACCTGTATCCATAAGACACAAGGGTGCTAAACAATCAGTGAACTTGTGGATACCAATTTATCTGTCCAGATTATATATAAATAGTGTAATAAAAGTTCTTTGTTTTATGTGGAGAGGAAGGTGATTCAAAAGAAGTGGGATTATCTGGGATACATATCTGTTTCTCCAACGTTCTATTTATGTTGCAAAAGACATTGAGATCTCTTGAGATGGTATTTATGCCCCGTTAGACTTGTAAAGTTGTAGTAGGTCTGACAGTATAAGGTCTATTGAGACTCTATACATAAGGCATAGATCACCCCCTTAATAGTTGATATGACACAGAGAAGAGGGACAAGTCTTTAAAATGGTCCACATAGTTTTTATGCTTTAGATCTTTAATTTTCTTAGTGAGAAAGCCTTTTGGGTGTTCAAGTTGTGTTAAATGTTGGGGCAGAAACATACCAAACAAGACATTATACTCAGTGATGTGCCTGATGAGTGCTGAATACAATGTAATGATCACATCCCTGGACCTGGATATCATACTTTTAGTAAAGGTAAAAGGACTTTCTTACAACAGTGGATACATGGTGATCAAAGGACAGTTTATGGTATACACAGCTTCCCAGATCCCTAACTACTGGATCACTTTTCTGGGTGTGTTCATTTGGTAATTACAAGGGATCTATTGATTGCCAAAGGATACTATTATACATTTCTTGGTATTTAATTTTAGTCCATGGTGTTGACACCATCTATTGGCGTGGGAAAGGCCCTCCAGATGACCTTGTTGACCTCTGAGTAGTTTATGATGGCACCAAGTTTATATCCATCCACATGCATCCATAACCCCTTTTTCCCATTTTAGCACATGAGGTCAGGGGGTCACTTCAACAGTGACAATCATCAGTTTACAGTCATCTGCAAACTTCATCAACAATAGACAGTTACCAGTAGTTTTGAGCTCTAAGAACTAAATGCCAGACAGGAGTGTCCAAAGGACTAAACCCTGGGGTACAGCAACAGTGACAGGTCTTTTGAAGAAGGTACAGCAGCCCAGACTAATTTCATGGGCTCTGTGTTTGAGCCAGTTTGCTATCCAGTCAGTTAACTATTGATTAACATTTAGCAGAGACAGTTTATCTAAGATACCTGAGTGTGGGATGGTACTAAACATGTCTGCATGGTCTAGATATGAGGTGCATATGGATTTTCACTGATCCAGTCCTTCAGTAGCCTTCTCAAAGAAATTAATAAGGTTAGGTAGGCAGTATCTGTCCTTGACATATCTGAAATGGCTTGGGTTAAGGGTATGAATGTTACGTTTGTCCTTATTTATTAATTCATTAAGGATCCCTCTATAGCCTTGTAGATATTTTTTTTTTCAGACTTATGAGTTTATAACTCTCTGGAACCATTGAAGCCACACCTTTGTGTGAAGAGATGACAGTCACTGTCTTCATTCATGTGGCACAAAGCTTGTTTCAATGATAACATTGAATAGCCTGTGTAGAAGGACTGACAGGTCTTGTTTCATTCTGACCACTAAGCAGCATGTTATGTTATTCTGCCCCATAGAAGCAATGTTCCTGGCCATGGAAAGTGTCTTGATGACTTGTTCATTGGAGATTTGGGTAGTGTTAATGCAGGTATGAGATTTCTGAATGTAGGAGGATATAGGGAGGGTGAAGTTAATACATTTAGCCACAGTACATTGGCTATGTCCTCTGGTTCTGAGTATGTGATATATATTTTATTATTAGTTCTTGGCAATGCTGGGCATTGTTTCCAAGGGTTTGAACATAGTTTAAGAAGGCTCTGTATCTGTTCCTTGCTTGAGTGACATTTTTTCCTTCTTATCTGACTTTGGTTGATTTGATCTAGGTCCAGGGTTCCTTGTTATACTAAACAAGAGCTTTTTTGCATCCGGAGAGCTACATTTATTTTTATGAGCAATGATGATTATATAGCCTGTTTATATTTGGCTTCCACCACAAGGGTTTATTTTTTACTTTTTAACTTTAGCATTGAATTTCTTTACAAGGGGACAGATGCATCTATGCAGCTATTTACATATGCATAGAATTTGACAGAAAACGATTCTGCATAAGCAAGGCAACTGACAAGTTGGAAGATGTCAAATTTAGCCAAGTCATCTCTCAGTTTCAGTAGACCACCCTCGGCATACTCCCTGAATACCAGGGTATTGTAGGATGCTTCTGGCTTCAGTTTTAAGGTGAATGTGACTGATTTGTGGTCTGATTTGACCAGGAAAGGAGTTAACATTGGTAGAGAGAAGAGGTGTCCCATATTGGTGAGAATAAAGTCCAGAATTTTATCACTCTGGTCAGTGTACAAACTAACCGTACCAGAGAGTTTGTATTAATGAAGTCCAGAAATGTCTGAGCATATTTGTTCAAGGATGCATGTGTGTCCCAGTTAATGGAGGTGCAGTAGTTGAGGTCACCTAGGAGTATAATGTGTGGCTTAATGCATGCAGACACCATACTGGTTAGGTAGGATTTATGGGCTGAGGGGGACAAAGAGGAGGCCCTATGATTAGCCATGACGTGATAAGGGGTCTTGTTAATGGTAACTAAGATGATGAGCAGTTCCAGATTGTTACCTTGTTTAGTCTGGAGGTGAAGAAAAATCACTTTTCCTTTTAACAGTCACAACTAAAGTTTTCCTTTAAAATGAAGCATAACAAGGTCACTACCAATTTCATGCTCAATAAAACTACGTAAATTATACTCAAGGTGTGGATAGAAATGAATTAGTAGGCAAACAATTTCAATGGTACCATCTGCTAAACTTAGCTGCCCACCAAATGAATATAACAAGAAAATTACCTAATATGTAATTACAAAAGCTTAATAGTTTTAATTGATTGTTTTGGCCAATATTTCAGAAATCTTAGGCCAGAACTTAAAACTGAGTGGTTTATCAACAGTTTTGGGTTTGATTAATTTTGTTTCCTACAATAGTCCCATGATCACACATTACTAATGGCCTTATTGTTGACCATTGGCATTTGTATAATGAGATCATTAAGCAGTGTACTTATATTAATTGAATAGTTTCTGTTATGTTGGTACTGTGCATCTCGACATCTTTTCATGATATTTTCTGCTGCTGCTCCTTGAGCCCATTTCATGTCTGGAAAGGACCTTTATGGCAGACAGCTTACCTGGATAACCAATGAGTAAATACATAGATAAACCTTATCATTCTTGTTTTTAATTACCGTGGCATCACAATGGTCACATTTAAGTCTGTCTTTCAGTTTGTGAAGAAACATGCTGATGTAATATTCATCTGTAACCACCATTTTACATTTTTAAGGACCACACATTTGGTACGTTTTTAAACAGATTTGACCAGTATTATCTGAGATGTTTTTTACAAGTCTGCCCTCATTAACATGATTTGAAATTTCCAGAGATGAAGGGCCAATGTGACATAGCAAATGGTGCACATATGTTCATAGATTCATAGGTGTGTACTACGCTAATGGCCCTGGAGCCTTTACAAGCCTAGCCCATAAGATTAGCCTGCCATCGTGTCACCCGACCTTAGTTCCCAGTGCCTCTGTCAAATAGAGCCATTGGAGTGATCCCCGGGGTGAATTTTCTATTTCTCATCCATTCATCAAGATTTCTCTTGAAGAGGGCTAGTAAGGCGCTCCGCTTGACATGTATGGAAAGTCTGTTCCATAGCATGGGCAGTCTCTGGGTTATGAACCTGTCCCTCCTGCTTGTTGTTGTTGTTGTTGTGTAGAATTCTATCATTCGTGGTTTAGTAAATAACTTTATTTTCACTTTTCCTTTGTGGGCTTACAAGAAGCAGGCAATGAGGGGGTCATTATAATGTTAATCTTGTCAGGTCCTTCTAGCATCAGTTATGATTAAGAGAAAATGGCTAAGAAGAGCCAGAGCCATTAACTCTAGTCCTTCTCCAGTAGGAGCAACCACAAGAGTTTTGCCACTGACCAGTGGAAACACTTTTTATGAATTCATTATTTATTTATTCGAGTTTTTGTATGTTAACTGAGGAAATGCAGTGATTCACAAAACCTTTTTCAAACTTAGTGCAAGAGTAAGGTCTCGTTCAACAATTTTCTATAAGTCACACAATAATCAAATGGAAACTCAAAGAATCAATCCCTGTACTGCAATACAAAGCAGACTAACAGCTTTAAACAAAAAGACTTTGCCTGGAAGCTTACATTTTTAATTACTTAGGTTCATAGGTTCATAGGTTCATACTAGGCTATCTGCCCTAGGACATTTATAAGCCTAGCCAGAGTGTGTTTGGCTTTCGCCACCCATTTTAAATTAATTTTGCTATGCCCTTTTTCGAGGTTAGTATACTGTACCTCTGTCTAACAGTGACACAGAAGTGATACCCGGGGTAAACCTATGATCTCCCATCCACTCATCAAGATTCCTCTTGAAGAGAGTCAATGAGGGACTCTGCCTAACCTGGACTGGGATTTTATTCCAGGGTGAAGGGAGACTCTTGGTTATGAATCTGTCCCTCCAGCATGTCCTATTTATTTCAGTGCTGAGGTTCAAGTCCCTCGAGTGCGTAGCTCGATGGGATTTGGATTTTCTGAGGTGCAGCATGTCCATTAATTCTGGGTTGGACATGGCTTTATACATCAGGCACAGATCGCCTCTGAGCAGGAGGTATGCCACTGAGTAGAGCTGGAGTTTCTTTAACCAGACAGGATATGGCATCTGTTTGAGCCCTTTGATCCTCTTGGTGAGGTACTTTTGGGGTCTTTCCAGTTGCTGCAGGTGTCTGGTAAGGTACATCCCAAAAGGGGCATTGTACTCAATTATGGGCCTGATGAGGGATGAGTAAAGAGGCACAATGACCTCCCCTGATCTAGATGGGAATCCCTTCATGATAAGGTGGGCTATATAAAATGTTTTTCTAACCACTTTGGCCACATGGTTGTCAAATGAGAGATTGCTATCAACTTGGGTCCCCAGGTCCCTAATTACTTCTTCCATACTTAATGGATTACCACCTATGTGGTAATTTGTGGGCACTTTGTTTTTGCCAAAGGGGATGACTATACACTTTTTGGTGTTTAGCTTGAGGCCATGGCTCTGGCACCAGTTGTCTGTTTCTATGAGGCCCTTTTGTAGGATGCTTGTGTCGGCTGGAGAGTCGATTATGGCACCCAGTTTGCAGTCATCTGCGAACATGGTCAGCCACAGTCCTTCCGTGTTAGCCTGTACCTCCGAGAAATATATACTGAACAAGAGAGGTCCCAGGACTGAGCCTTGTGGGACGCCACTTGTAACTGGCTTGGAGTTTGACATGGCTCTAGCAATTCTAACCATGTGGGTTCTGTCCTTGAGCCAGTTTGCAACCCATCTAGTGACATAGGGGTTTATATTTAAGCTGGTGAGCTTATCTATAATGCCCAAGTGGGGTATTGTATCAAAGGCTTTTGCAAGGTCCAGGTAGGCTGTGTGGACCACCTTCCCCTCGTCAATGGCCTTGGTGACTGTTTCAAAGAAATCAACCAGGTTTAAGAGGCAGGATCTGCCCTTAACAAAGCCAAACTGGGTAGGATCCAGTGTCTGTAGGTCCCCAATATCTTTATTTATGAGGTCCATGATGATCCTTTCCATAGCTTTGCAGACCAAGCTAGTCAGGCTTATGGGGCGATAGTTTCCAGGATCCGTTGAGGCACCACCTTTGTGGAGAGGGACCACTGTTGCTGTACGCCACTCTTTGGGTACATATCCTGTAGTAAGGCTGAGATTGAACAGTAGTTTTATGTTTGGGTTTAGTTCTTCTTGGAGTTCATGTAGGACACAGCCTGGGACACCGTCTGGTCCCATTGATGCTGTGTTTTTTGCTTTGGAGAGGGCGGCTCTTACCTGAGCATCTGAGATGTCAGGGGGGCAGCACTCTGCTGGGATAGATATTTGCCCTTTTGGTGGAGAAGGGGGGGAGAAGTTTGTGCTGAACCTGTCAGCTAGGATGTTGGCAATGTCTGTGGGTTTGGTGTATTTTTTGTCATTTTGGACTAATTCTGAGCATATCTGGGAATTCCCCCCAAGTTCCTATCATAACTAAAGAAAGCCTTGTGATTATCCTTAGTGTCCTGTGCAATTTTTCTCTCGAAGCTGGCCTTAGACGATTTTATGAGTGCCTGTAGTTTTTTGCTAATACTGATCAGAGATGCCTTCCCTTTTTGGGATTTTGCTCTATCATGCAGTAGCTTCCTCCTTCTATTGTATAGTTTGTTTATGGCTTGGGTCCACCAGACAGGACGCCTAACTTTGGAGGATTGGGTCTTGGTTTTATTTGGGATTGCATGATCCATGCATTCCAGAAGGTGTTCATAGAATGCGTTTATAAAGGATTCTGCGGTCTGGGCCGTATTTTCCACAGGCCTGAGGGCTTTGAAGGATTCCACCTCGGTTTTGAGGAGTGTGAAATTTGCTTTAGAGAAGTTTTTCACTGTGGTTTTCTGGGAAGGGGCTGGGGTCGGGATGTGAATATCTAGTGAGATTAGTTTATGGTCTGATCTTACCAGTGAGGGATACACTTCTGGTCTGGAGCATTGAGTCCCCATGTTGGTGATGATCAGGTCCAGTATGTTTTCCCCTCTTGTGGGAGTGGCAACAAGTTGTTCCATAGCATTTGAGTTTATAAATTCTAGGAACCTTCGGGCTAGGGTGTTGGAGCTAGAGTAATGCTCCCAGTCTATGTTAGGGTAGTTGAAGTCGCCCAATATAATGGTGTTTGGAGAGACCTTCATATTTTCCAGTGTTCTCAGGAAGGCCGAGTGGGGTTCCTGGGTTTGGGAGGGAGGTCTGTAGCAGGCTATAAACTGGAAGGCAGTTTTACCCACTGTTAGTTGCACATGGATAGTCTCTGATGCTTCGTGCTGTGCCACCAACCTGGAGGTGTGGGTATCTTTGACGAATATTGATACTCCCCCTCCTTTTGTGGTTCGGTCCAAGTTTTGGGGCCGAAATACATGGTATGAGGTATAACCTGGTAGTGCTGGGGTGCTCTCGGGAGCCTTGAACCAGGTTTCTGTTACTGCACAGATATCGATGTTCTCCATGCTAAGGAGAGTTTTGAGTGCATACATCTTGAGGTTTAGACTTCTGGCATTGAGTAGCATTACTCTTAGTTTCTTATCCCTTGTGATACCTATGGAGGTGGGTTTGTCTTTTGAGCCTTGCCTAAAAAAGGCACTATGGGGGTGGCAAGAGCCTTTGCCAATATCCAAAAGCCCAGGGGTGACAGGTGCAAGCCGTCCCTAGCGAAGTATCGTGGCTTGTCGAGCATGTCATCCCAGGCACATAGGCATTGGATCCCCTTTGAATGACACCAATACTTAAGCCAATTGTTGAAATTGATCATCTTGTCTTCATATTGTGGCATCATTCTTGGTGAGGGTAAGATGCTACTCAAGGTCAGGGTCATACCGGCCTGGGCTACATGTTCAGAGAGCTCCTCTATGTCTCTTTTCATGTAGTCCAGGGAGGTACGTCTCAGGTCATTCACACCAGCATGGACAATGACTGTGTCATATTTGTACTTGCCTTGGAGTGACCTGAGTGCTTGTGTTATGTGGTGGATCCTAGAGCCCAACAGGCAGCTCACCGTGACCTTCTCCTTGTTCAGCCTGGTGAGCGGGACGTCAGTGTGCCTGACGATAGAGTCACCTATTACAAGTGTATCAGGTGTGTTGTTTAGCCTTAAGGACTGTGACTGTTCGGCACACTGGCTTTGTGAGCTATGTGTTGCACGTGTTTTGTTTTGGGGTAGCGGTTGCTTGGGTGTCTGCTTTGGAGGTCTCTGCTGCTTAGGCAGATTTTTATTTAGAGCCTCTGAGTATGTTTTTGTGTGTTTATGTGTTTGGTTTGCTGTCGTGGTAGGTCTATGTGAGACTGGAATTGTAGTGAGTGTGGTTTCCTTCTCCTCCTGACTGGTTACGCCAGTACTGAGTTGAGAGAGATTAACCTCCAGTTTGGC
>NC_056728.1:1852495591-1852558091 GCF_019279795.1 Protopterus annectens
AATGGTGAGTGTGGAAGAGAGGTGAAGAAGAGAGTACAGGCAGGATGGAGTGGGTGGAGAAGAGTGTCAGGAGTGATTTGTGACAGACGAGTACCTGTAAGAATTAAAGGGAAGGTCTACAAGAGGGTAGTGAGACCAGCTATGTTACATGGGTTGGAGACAGTGGCATTGACAAAATGGCAGGAGTTTGAGCTGGATGTGGCAGAATTAAAGATGTTAAGATTTGCACTGGGTGTGACGAGGGTGGACAGGATTAGGAATAAGTATATTAGAGGGTCAGCCCAGGTTGGAAGGTTTGGAGACAAAGCCAGAGAGGCACGATTACATTGGTTTGGACATGTGCTGAGGAGGAATGCTGAGTATATTGGGAAAGAGATGCCAAGGATGAAGCTACCAGGTAGCAGGAAAAGAGGAAGACCTAAGATAAGGTTTATGGATGTGGTGAGAGAGGACATGCAGGTGGTTGGTGTGACAGAGCAAGATGCAGAGGACAGGAAGAAATGGAAACAGGTGATCTGCTGTGGCGACCCCTAATGAGAACAGCCTAAAGAAGATGATGACATATATAAATATAAATATATATATATATATATATATATATATATATATATATATATATATATATATAAATATATATATATATATATATATATATATATATATATATATATATATATATATGGGTTTTTTTTGTACTTAGATAACATTCTAAATCCTATAGCTAAAAAAGCACATTCATTATTACAGGATTCTTGTTTTTTCCTTGATTTTTAAGAAAATATTAGTCTTCTGGTAATGAAACATGCTTACAGTTCTTATCATTGTTTACTTTGATCCATTTGATATTGGGCTGGATTTTGTGAGAATGCATTTATGTCATAACACAGATATGAAAACTATTGCTATTAATAATGTGCTTTTTGCTTGATGCAATTTTTTCCAAAAATTATTTTGTTTTTAACCAGCAATATTGCCAGCAGATAAATGGTATAGCTATGGGGGCCTCTGAAGGTTCAGCTTTTGCCAATGTAATGTTGCCACAATGGGGAAATTATGTGCGTTAACAGTTCATTTTTGAAGCTATATCTTGTTGCAAGAGATTTATTGATGACATTTTTATAAGGGCAGGAGAAGACCAAGAAATGGATCATTGGATTAATTATTTAAATAATATTACAGTTTTTTGAAGCTCACAGTTAGTGCTACAGGATTATCAGTATATATTTTTAGAAGTAACTGTTCAAATGATTACAGACAAAAATAGTTTTGTTAGTAAGGCATTCCAAAAAATCTATATTTATAAATATTTATTTACATTTTGAGTGTTTACATTATGTTAAAATGAAATATAATAGAAGCAAATATATCAAGAGCATGTAGGCATATTAAAGATGCAGCTATAATAGAAGAATTTGGTTTTCTTATCAGGCTTTCTTTTTGAAACCTGATGTTATTATTGAAATTTAATTAGAGAAAATAGCTACGAAATGTTTATTAAATGGGAATAACTATTTGACTTTTTAAAAAGCAGGCATGCCCATTAAGATGCAAAATCTTAGTAGGAATAATATCATTAGTGTTGTCAGCTGACAGCAATGCAGTTAGTCAAGTTTTTACAGATAATTGGAAAGTTATTAATGGTAATTCAGTTAAGTTTGGAATATCAGGTGCCAAACAAATAGAAGACATTTGCTCCCATAGTTCTTGGTGGTTTTATACTGGTTTATACCACCTGTTTGGTTGTTTATCAACTTTTGGAATACATACATATTACAAATATTTCTGTTGATGTACTTTAAACTTCTTAACTAATTTATAACTTACATTTGAATTAAGCACATATCATAAATCAGCAATCACTACAAGCCACAAAGTTGTTTATTTTTTTTACCTGTGTTAACGACTGTATGCAAATAGATGTTTACAGCTGAGGCAATTCCCAATCTTTACAGAGTCAAACTTTCAACATACTATATCTCTTTAATGCTACAAAACACATGTCATGCCCCAAGACAAAAAAGAGCCCAAAGAGTGCATTAATGCCAGGGCACATGTTCTTAATATTGTTTAGTTTATAAGCAAAAAAATGTGTGTATACAAATTTAAGTCAAACATTTTACAGGGCCTAAGCCACTATGCATTCCTCCATACCCACTTCAGTTTATTATTCTCACCCTGAAATTACTGTTCCATAAGGAAAGACTGGTCACAAACCATTAAAACAGAAAAAAAAATAAAAAAGGTGGTCTCACTATTGAAGTGATGCCTGTTTTTGTGTGGCTGTTAGCTAAAAAATGCATATTATGAACAGTTAAAAACATTTTTTCATATGAAACAAGCATACATTTATAAGCAAACACATGCTTAAATTATATCACACAAGCAACAGTAACTTGAATACCTCAATATTAAACAGTAGAATGATAATGGCCTTTATTCTTAGCTTATTTCCACCTCCCAGTCATTAAGCTCCCATCATTAATTTCTTCATCCCCTTCTATTCCTGTCATCCTGATGGAGTAAAGAACTGGGAATCACAGCTGGCATTCTACCTAAGAGACTTTATACTAACTCTTTCCCCCAGCTAAGCCTAGCTGATGGACACTTTTCTGGAAAATGATCCTGTAATACTGAGCAAGTGAGGTTTTGGTGTTAAAGTGCAAACCATACACTCATGCACACATACACATCCAAGCACACACACGCACAAACACCTGCTCCATCTACTTCTCAATGTACTGCTTCACAACCTAAGTACCTATCCTCTGTCACTGTCATGCAACTTACAGTACCACCCAGAATTCCACAGTGCACAGCAATGCAGTGGACCTAGACTTCCTGACCCAAGGATAAAGGAAATGACCTCAGTCACTCATTCTCATATTTCAGATGGCAACTCCCATGCACAAAGTCACTAATTAATCCTGAGGTGCTGAGGCTGCAGTGAAGGATTCATCCTTATGCATCATGTAGTCTTCCCCTTGCACCTATGCTAATTCCCTTACATTGTTCTACCATTTACTACTTCTTACCATTTTTTATGCTAGTCTCAAAATGCACCACCATATGCTTATTATCATACCTTCATTTATACATGTTTGTAGGGGTATAGTCCAAGAAAAGAACTGCATGCAAGTTTTGTGACCTCTAAGATTCTCTATTTTTCTCTTGTCATTTAAAATCACAAAGTATAGACAGCTTTTATCAAGTAGCTTCTGGTTTTATCTGTTATTCTCAAGAATAATTGTTGCTGCTTTTTATTTCCATAGAAGTAATTTGGTTAGCACCATGGAGTTTTCTTATTGTACTATGCTTAGTTGTGTCTCAAGTATCTCATTTTAGAGTATTTTAATGAAAGGAAACCCTTTCAAAGTACCTCTGTGTATTGCAGGATTGTCACCCAGTATAAATTGCTTGCAGATCTCACACAACCATGCAGTGTGTGTCACTTCCTTTGGAAAATGCTGACTGCCATAAGGGCTTATCAATCAGCTGCAAAATCATAAGGCAATCCTTCAGCCACTCAAGCTTTCTGTTCAAACCTAATCTTTATATACATACATTTCACATTATAAAACTATTGAAATAACAACTGCAATAGCAGGAAAATAAATTTAGAGCTAAATAAAACAAAATTATAAAACTATATATTAATCTGCTTATTTATCCAATAAGTCCTGTGAATTGTAGCTTTAACGCTGTCAAAGAAAAACACTCATGTCAGACCCAGAACAAACGAGTGCAGACTCAAGTCTGATAGACGCACGTCTAATAAAGGAAATAACCTAATGACTTAAGCTGGCATGTACACTTATCTTGTGATTCACACTTGTCAATAGTCACTCAGCAGCTCAAGAACCATAATGACTTTTATCTCTCTGAAGTATGCAAAATGTTTACAGCAGGAGGACAAAGAGGTCAGGAAAGTTAGCTGCATGATTTCAGTGCAATTAGCAATAGCTTTTTCTGCCCAAAGGCCATTAGAAGTTTCTGTTTTTCTAGCAGTATGAAAATATCAAAGGAGAATGGCATTTCATGCATTTAATAAAAGTAAAAAGAGGCCTTGTTCCAAAAAGAAAATGTGTGTGTGTGTGTGTGTGTGTGTGTGTGTGTGTGTGTGTGTGTGTGTGTGTGTGTGTGTGGCTTTTATATCTGTCTATTTATGTGTGTATCTGTGTGTGCCTATAAATGATGTGTGTGTGTGTGTGTGTGTGTGTGTGTGTGCGTGTGCGTGTGCGTGTGCGTGTGTGTGTGTGCGTATATATAAATATATATATATATATATATATATATTGAAACTGTACTCCTAGCTTCACAGTACTAATCCCCCTTTCAATGAAAAACCAAAAGCCAAAGAGAGAAACATACCTGTTAGCGACTAAAAAAATGTTGTGTTCATCATTCACAGTACATCAGTGGAATATGAGCATCTGAACCTAAATAGCGGGATGCAGACAGACTCCATTAGTAAATATATATGTATATATATCTATATATATCTATATCTATATATATATATATATATATATATATATATATATATATATATAGATATATATAGATATATATATATATACATACATATATATATATATATATATATATAAAAATGCACAAAAAACAATGTACTGCCCAAGAGTCATAATGCATATTAAGTTACACATGCACAGTGCAGCATTAAAGTGTTCCGGAATCCTGCACTTAGTAAAAGCAAGCAGAAAAGAAAGGAAGCTCCATGATATGATACCATTACTTAAGAAAGGTAAGGCATTTCTTTTCTTAATAATGGCATTGTATATTTGCAATATATATAGATTTACCCATGGCAGATATTATTTTTGTGAAACGAACTTCATCCTTTTTATAGCAAACAAGATCAGCCATGTGTAAACCCTGCATTTCCCACCCCAAACATTACATATTACATATCACATAGCTATCTATCTATCTATCTATCTATCTATCTATCTATCTATCTATCTATCTATCTATCTATCTATCTATCCATCTAATGTGTCCCTCTAGCTGTTTAGCTACATTTATCTATGCATATATCTTTATGTTGCATTTGTTAATTAGGTGATTCTTTCAGGTGAGAGATCCAGATACAGTCTTAGCGATTTGTTGAAAGTCACAAAGTCACTCAGTAGGAAACCAGAGACAGTGGGAATTAAACTTCAAACTACAAGATGAAAATCATTAGAAGCTCATAGAATGCCACCCCCCCCTACACACACACGTACACACCTACAGCCAACCATTTAAACATTTTGTTTTTTAAATCAGTGTATGGAAGACAATGGGAAAGACACTGCATTAGTAACAGTTGAATTTATAATGGAATGGCAATACTGATTGTGAACATGCTTTCTAGAATATATGAAGAGAGAAAAGGCCCATAACCAATGTTCTCTAAAGGACTTCTGGCTCTGTTGTATATTGTAGTTTTGTAATCATTGCTACTAAGGCTATCAGATCATTTTAGATTTTTATAAGGCTCATAGCATTTTAGTAATATTCTGCTATGTATCCCTAAACACTGTTCTACTAATAAAATTTGCTATTGCCAAACAAATACATGCATTTCATTTTTAACTTGATGATAACTTGTTGCTTCTTTTGGGAAATAACTTCAGTACATGATTTTTATTTGTATTAAATTATTTGTGAAATTCCTGTAAAGAACTTTTTATTTCATGAAAAATAATGGTATAGTAGTAGTAGATATGACTAGACCATGTTTAAAAACGTTGCTTTCCTAAAGTGTGACATTTAGGAATTAGGATGTAATGCATCCTACAGTAAACTTTTCTTTTTCAATAATGGAACTTTGTTGTAATTAAAAAAAAAACATATTAATCACTATCTTTCCAAGTTTTTAAGCAGTGCTGGACTTTTGATTTGTTTCAAGTGATTGACTTTTTTCTTCATTAAAATGAAATAACATATATTTATTTTCTAACACTAACAGCTACTCAGCATTTTCCTTCAAACCATACTTTCCTTATCCCAGCATGCCTTTCAATAGTGTTGTTTATATTCCTACTTCCTGCATACTGAACACTTTTATTTTATAAGTGGATAAGCTCACTAGACAAACACAGCACTTTGCAAGTACACTCACTGCTCAAGTGACTTATTTACAGTGCTACAAATTGTAAGCTGAGGCTGATAGAAATGAGCCAATAAGTATGCAGTGATATCTGTAATTAGACCATGACTTAACCGTATTTGCTAAACTATCAGTGAGCATTTAGCACTCTATTATAATTTGCATGTTGCTGAAGCAAAAATCTATCAATGTACTTCACTACATTTACTGTCATGTAAGCAATTAGCATTTCCTTTGGGTTTCAATGTATAGCCTTTCATAGCAAATCCTTTGCATGCTAATGATTTCTATATCATTATTTCATTTCTTTTTTCTCCTATTTTTAATTTCTTCCTCCTTGATTCCCAAAGTGTGCCTTATCATGTGTTTTCACCCAAATCCTTATAAGATGTTTTATGTGCCAAATTTCTTATCTTTAATCACAGGCCAGTTCAGGGTCTTAATTTCACCTGCAGCCCCTAGCCAAAATAATTAACCATGGCTTTTGTTGCAGTTTGTAATTTTTTTTATTTGAATACTGAGCAAAGAGTAATTGGCTTGCAAAAATCAACTACTTATTTGTTAACTTAAGATGTTGTTTGTAAGGAAAATACCACCAAGCAGCAAAGAACAGGTGGGTTTGTGAATAAGCAAAGTGAGAGTAAATTACCATAGATGTGTGGGCATATCTAATATGATCACTATTCGATGTGAAGAGTCAAACAAATCCATATACTACATTTATCCAAGGGACTTCATTTTTAACAATAATTTATAGTAATAGCTCTCATTTACTCAAATGCAATGAAATAATTTGCTGTCAAATGATGCTAGCATATTTGTTTAGAAAATAAAATTATGAAATTATGACTGCTGCCTAACAAAGCTGTTATCTCAGTAGTGCAATAACCACTGCTGTTATGCAATAATTAAATCTGTTCCCTCATTATTTTATGGGAGGTTTAGGTCTTTAACTGTCATTCACTGAAACAACAGCATATGCTTTGTTTAAAAAGGTGCACACCCCATGCATAACATTTAAAGTGTTCCTAATGCAAAAAAGTGGAATTATAACAATGGCACAACTTTAATTGTCATGTGATGTAAAGTGCAGGTTATTAGTTAACTAGGTAACACAGAGCGTTACAGCACATGAGTCAGTGGAAAGCTTTCATGACAGCTGACACTTGCTTCCTTGTAGACAGCCAATAAAACTGCAGGGCACTTTGAAGCTATTAAGTTGGTTGCTACTGGAAAAATGAGTAATTTCTCAGGTTTCATCTCATAAGTGACAACAAACTCAAGTTATAAATAAATAAAATTATAAGGAACTGAAAAGAAAATGAATGAATAAGTGCTGAGTGGGACTGTAGCACTGAAGGTAAAGGCACAGACAGTCTGCATGAACCTTGGCAGCCTGCCGGATGCTGATGTTAGCTGGGTGGGGGTCGTAAGCATGAAAAGACATAAATGTGATGTCTGCCAGATTAAGAAGATGCCATCCAGCTTATATGAAACACTGGTTGTTTTACAAGGTAAAGATCTGGGAAAAGAGATGGACCAAATATAAAAGAATCCAGCCTGAACCCTCCGCATGCAACACAAGTAGTTGTGGTGTGTAGCTTTGAAAACCTGCTAACTCTTTCACAAGTGCTTCAGGAGGTAAAGTGACACTAAGTAACGGAAAATAGTTTGAATGGACAGACAAGGCCAACAGACAGAAAGACAGATGTATGGGTTCTTGAGCTGTTCCATTTGTGGCACTTTCTTCTACAGATGCTGTGTAATTTGTTCTTACGTCTACTTTGATGCACAATACCAGCTGCTAGCTACACTCATTCAGACTTTATGAGAGCCACTTCTTTTTTGCCACCTGTAAAATAGACTGGCTTGAGCAAGCTATGAATGTAAACATTGCCTGATTAGTTGTGCAGAAGGTTGCAGAAGAAGAAGTTCATTTCTATAACACTGTACAACACTTATGTTTTGCCTTTTGAGTATGTTCTTTTCACCATTAAAATAAATGTTTAGTTTCATTTTGGAGGGGAACCTACTGAAGTACATCTTGAATATCAGAATACATCTGGAACCTGCTTTTCAGTATTCAATGCTTTCATCATTCATTCAGACTATTCATTCATTCATTCGTTTATTTTTTTCATGCATTCTTTGTTTACCCACTTAATCAAATTCACTGTCAGAGGAGGGGGCTGGAGCCCAAGCCATTACTCATAAGGTGTAAGGCAGCGGTACATATCCTGAGTAGTGCACTAATTCATTGCAGAAATACACACACATTATTAATGAGACACAAACCCATTGCAGGAAGTACACATGCATTTATTAATGATACACAAATGCATTGCAGGAAATACACACACATTCATTAATGAGACACAAACCCATTGCAGGAAGTAAACACGCATTCATTAATAAGACATGGATCCATTGCAGGAAGTGCACACACATTCATTAATGAGACACAAATCCATTGCAGGAAGTAAACACACATTCATTCATGAGACACAAGCCGATTGTAGAAGGTGCACACACATTCATTTATGAGACACAAACCTATTGCAGGAAGTATACACACATTCATTAATGAGACACAAACCCACTGTAGGAAGTACACACACATTTATTAATGAGACATGGATCCATTGCAGGAAGTGTACACATATTCAATAATGAGACACAAACCCATTGTAGGTAGTACACACATTCATTAATGAGACACAAACCCATTGTTGGTAGTACACACACATTCATTAATGAGACACAAACCCATGGCAGGAAGTGCACACACATTCATTAATGAGACACAAACCCACTGTAGGAAGTGCACACTCATTCATTAATGAGACACGGATTCATTGCAGGAAGTGCACACACATGCATTAATGAGACACAAACCCATTAAAGGAAGTACACACACATTCATTCATGAGACACAAACCCACTGTAGGAAGTGCACACTCATTCATTAATGAGACACGGATTCATTGCAGGAAGTACACACACATTCATTCATGAGACACAAACCCATTGTAGGAAGTACACACACATTCATTCATGAGACACAAACCCACTGTAGGAAGTGCACACTCATTCATTAATGAGACACAGATTCATTGCAGGAAGTACACACACATTCATTCATGAGACACAAACCCACTGTAGGAAGTGCACACTCATTCATTAATGAGACACGGATTCATTGCAGGAAGTACACACACATTCATTCATGAGACACAAACCCACTGTAGGAAGTGCACACACATTCATTCATGAGACACAAACCCACTGTAGGAAGTATACACATTCTCATTCTCATTCAGTATAGACAGCAGGTGGCAATTTTGAGGAATGCATATTCACCTATGGGACATGTTTGGAATGTGGAGATAAACTGGAGTATCTGAGAAAAGACATGCAAACTTCTGTTGTAATGCAGATTTCTGTTTATCTTTTCTAGCCCCCCCCCCCCCACACACACACACACATTCTGCCTGATAACCACTGAGCCACCCCACTGGGCTCATGCCGATTGATTTTGTAAGTTGAAGGGAATTGCTTTACATATCCCCTGAAGTGAGAGTTATCTGAAGGTGCTTCCAGGAAAACACTGGTTAATTTGGTCCTCTTACTAGCATCCTATGAATAAGAGCTACATTTATGAATATTTCTAAATCCTCCCCTTCAGTGGTGATGTGGGCACTTGCATTACCAAATATTCCACTCTAACAGCTTAAGTCATGCTATCACACATACATCATTTAATTGCTTGAGTTTCACACTCACATCACCCCTGACTTGTCCTTGCTTGTTTGAAACCCTTCTTCAACCAGGGCCATGTCTGGGAATGATACCTAAGTCCAGTCAGTACCCATTCCCTCAGGATGAGTGTGTCTATCATTTCCTGCAGTGTCTTCAAGCACCTAAGTTGATAATTGAATCCAGATCACATGAATCATAATCAGTTTTATCACTGTATGCCACAAGCACAGCATGATTTATTTTGCCAGTATTTTTTTTTCATTACTTGGAAACACTTCAGTAAACTTTGGTATGTAAATTTCTTAGTCTTCACTAATAATTCAGCACCTGCCTCTGTGACTGGACCTCACTGATATCCTTAAATCAGATACAAGCAATTTGTCCTTAGATCATTTGCATGCATACAGATACCTCTTTCTAAACATTACTGTCTGTTCATTCTTGGTTGCATTTGTGTTGTAGACAAGACAATTCTGACAATAAATATTTTACTTTTATGATAACAAAGCAAAACCTCAGACATTTTCACTTTTGAATATACGAACTCTAGGTCAGACCTTTATGACAGTCATAACAGTCAACACAAAACAAGTCTCTTTATAGTTTAGTTTTCTGAAACAGAAATCAGTCCCATCAGAATTTTGTTTTTTGAAACAGGATTAAGTCCTATCACACACTGGTTTTCAAGAACTATAGTGTGTGGCTGGAAGATAGTGTGTTGTAAAATAACACAACTATCAGCACAAGTAGTACCCACCATTAAATTAGATCTTCAGAAGTAATTTGGATAATCAAAGTAACATTTTATATACATGTAATCCATTAACTTCCATTTTGTTTACATTTGATGCTGAGTTGAAATTTGAGCTATCATTGTTTTTGTTAATTGTAATTCCTCATTTTCTGAGGTGACTGTAATATAATGTACATTTGATAGGCATCTCCCTGGAACTATTTTCTATAAGACTATCTCTTCTACCTAGTTCTTAAAAGTGATATGGTGTTGTGACCTTCTAATCAAGGTTTTAACCTTGAAGAAATATTTCAGCAGAAAACTGTAAAGTCATCATATAGAAATGTTACTTGCAAAACATGATAAAAAATTTAATAATGACACTAAATTCATCTTATTATTCCTGGTACACAGTGAAGCTATCATTCTCAATAGGATAGTCTGGGCTGTTCCTAAGGATTCTGCAGCTTTAGAAAAATGAATAGAAATAGGAGAGAAAGAAAATAAAAAGGACGGAGGAATGCAGAATTAAAAAAGAAAAAGAGAAAACGATTGGGGACAAATAAGAAATGCAGATAATAAATTCACATATACTGTTAGACATCACTGGAGTCTTTATTAGCATTGAATTTTATTTTTATTAAATCTTTATTTAAGTAAAACAATATTTCTGGGAAATGTGTATGGATACATGGGAACAGTCAGTACATTGCTATCAAGTGGTAGTGATTTTTGCATTTGCAGTCCACTGATACTAATGAGGTATGCCGGTTTAACATAAAAAATGGTAAGACATTTGACATTTATGAATGATATAGGTTTTGCTGCAATACTATACTGAAAGTACTTTACTCCTTCCATTACTTTCAATATGAATTTCTTTTGCACTTATAACAATGAAATCAGTTAAAAAAGAGAACAGAGCATGTATTATGAAACATTTCTTTTTCTAAATGGATCATAGGATCATAAGAGGTTTCTAGGCTATCGACCTGGAGGTTATTTCAAGCCTAGCCATTTCATCCCAATGTAATACCCTAGATACTCTAGTCAATACCAAGGATTGTATTTATTAATGACTGCCCATGTCCAGGAGGGCTGTGGGCACAATCCCCGGGAAGAGTTTACGGTGCCCCATCCACTCATCCAGGTTCATTTTGAACAGTGTCATAGAGGTGTTCTGTGTCACATGAAATAGAACCTTATTCCAAAGATGCAGCAGTCACTGAGAGACAAATTTGTCCCTCCAGCATGTCGTATTCAAGTTGCAGGCCATATTTAGGTCCCCAGAATGGGTAGATCTAGTCCCATTTGATTTACCAATGTGGAGAAAATTCATTAGGTTTGGGTCGGAGATTGCTGTTTAAGCCAGGCGTAAGGGTCCCCTAAGAAGTCTATACAATACTGAGTATAGTGACAGGGACTTTAGTCAGTCTGTGTAAGGCATGTGCCGGAGTCCTTTGATCTTCTTAATTAGAAACCTCTGAAGTCTCTCCAATTGCTGCAGGTGCTTTGTATCGTAGATGTCCAAAGGGGCATTATACTCAATTATGGGCTTGGTTACTAACAAGTATAGAGGGGTTATAACCTCCTTTGCTCTAGAGGCAATGTCTTTGTTAATCAAGTGTGCTACATAGAAAGCCTTCCTTACTACAGTCGACACATGGTGGTTAAAGTTAACATCGCAGTTTACTTGTGATCCCAGATCTTTTACCACATTGTAGGTACATAGAGTATTGTTGTTAATTTGATGATGTGAAGGGACATTGTTTTTAATGAAGGAAATTATGATGCATTTCTTTGCATTCAGTTTGAGACTGTGACTAAGACACTAGTTGCTGGTCTGTGTCAGATCCTACTGAAGTATACTGACATAATTTGGGGATTCAATAATGGCACCCAGTTTGCAGTCATCCACAAACTTGGTCAGCCACAGCCCCATAGTTGTGTCCTGAGCTTCTAAGAAATATATACCAAACAGTAGGTGGGCCCAGGACTGACCCTTGAGGCACCCTGCTGGTAACAAGTCTGCTGGTTGATGTGGAATTACCCACTTTGATAGTGTGTGACTGATCTGTGAGCCAGTTGACAATCTATCTTGCAACAAAGGGGTTTACATTCCATTTGCTAGGTTTATCAGTAATGGATGAGTGTGGGATTGTGTCAAAGGTCTTTGCCTAGTCGAGGTATGTTGTGTGCACAGATTTTCCCTCATCAATGGCCCTGGTCACATTTTCAAAGAAATCCACCAGGTTTAACAGGCAGGATCTGCTCTAGATGAAGTGAAATTGGATCATATCCAGTGTTTGGAGGTTGCCTATGTCATTATTTTTGAGTTCCATGATGATACGTTCCATGGCTTTACAGATGAGGGGGGGCAGACTTATGGGTCTATAATTCCCTGGGTCTGTTGCTAAGCTACCTTTGTGGAGGGGAATAATTGTCACTGTTCTCCATTCCACAGGAAAAAAGCCAGTGGTTATGCTGTAATCGAATAGGGTACTAAATGGTGATGCTAGTTCATGTTTTAGTTTGTTTAGAAGACAGCCTGGGATGGCGTCTGGTCCCATAATACTTATGAATACTGTCAGCCAGTCTCTCCAGCCACCTGTTTTGCTGGACTGAATTCTACTCTATTTCCTTATCAGCTGCATAATAAACATATAACAGCATGGTCATTTATCTGCCTTAGTTGCTTGTTCTTTAATATTTCTGGCATAATCATTTGCTATTCAGCAAGGCATTGAAGTTACTCTTGCACTTAGCATGTGTGCTTATTTCTTTGAATATTTATTTTCATCTTTGAAATATGGTTTCTATTATTAAGCACAGAAACAGTTTGTCATACAGCCATTACACCTAATCCATCTGTGTTAATATTTCTTCTTTAAGGCAACTTGAAATAGTAAGAGTGCATTTTCCTTTAAATTATTAGATCTTTATATTTATGCACAGCTTGCCATTTGGGGGATTTTTTTCTGGAGGTTCTACTTTCCATTATGTTTTACATAGTTAAATTGGAGTTTTATGTAATATTATATGAATTTTCTTTAGGCAACTCAGTTATACTTTACTCTCAAAGGCAGATACTGTACACACATAAAAATGTAACAATTGAAAGGAAGTTTTATCATCTTTCCAGATCAACTTCCATTAAATAAAACACGCTTTCTGTTACAGTGTACTTTGATAATGTACTGCTTAATAAGTCTAAGTATATATGGAGATTGTGTAGAAATCTGTTCAGAAGTGATAAACCTGATCATCTCTCACTAAACTATGTGCTGGTCATTCACTTGATAATTTAACCCAAACCCCTCTCCCAACTTACACTGTGACTAGGGTACGTTGACTGAATGAGTTTGGCTATCTTGTATGTGCAGTTAATATCACGGAAGAAATGACTGTGTTATACAATTATCATACTAATAAATATTTTCTGGTCTATACAAACAAAATCCTTTCTTTGCAAAAATGTTCTGCATATAGCTCAAGTAATAACTAATCTAATACCTACTAAACATGAAATTATGAGGAAATTAAATTTTTTTTGTACAAGTATAAATATGTATATACATGAAAATATTTGTAAGTATGCTCATGCAAATGTGCACATATATACTGTATATGTGTGTGTGTGTGTGTATATATATATATATATATATATATATATATATATATATATATTTATTTATTTATATATATATATATATATATATATATATATATGTGTGTGTGTGGGTCTATTTTAGTTGAAAGAATTTAGAGCTAACCGAACATTACTTAAATGAACTCACTCTCCCGAAAGCGCAGAATTACAAAAGTTCAGTTTAGCGAACTACATTTCATTGATAGAGGCACTGTGTTGCTGGTAGTATGAAAGGTAGAAGTGTAGAGTGTTTAATGACTTTCTGTACTCCATAGCAGATTTGAGGCATAATGGATGTGTTGTTAGTGTCAGCAATCCTGAGCTAATGGTATGTTAACTCTGCTCCTTGGTTTCAAATGGAGATTGCACTATAGTACACATAGAGAAATCTACCCTTGCTGTCACTGTAGTGCGATCTCAGAGTTGGTATATATAATTTACAGGGGGTGGGTGGGTGCATCCCCACACAAGGGGGGTGCAAGGGGCTTGCCCCCCTTCAAAAATGGCAAAGAATGTGTGTTTTATTTTTTTATGTTACTTGCTTTTTATTTCAGTGATGTGTGATTTGCTAAACTGAACTTTCATAATTTTATACTTTTGGGTGAGTGAGTTCATTTAAGTAACGTTTGGTGAACTGTAAATTTGTTCAGCTAGTATAGTATATATATATATATATATATATATATATATATATATATATATATATACTTTTTTAATACAGTTTGATTACTTTTATATAAATGCAAATGTGCCTTTGTCACAAGTGATAATTCAATAAAGGTTAAAAATAAATACACATATTTCATTACTTACAGATATGCATTTGTATTTATACACAAAAGTATGCCATCACATGAACATTCCATAGTTGCATAAATATGCATCTCTGCATAGATATGTTTATGCCTTCTCATGCAGTATAATTCCATATGCATACATATTTTCAGCTACACATATATTTCTCTAGCATATAACCTCGGTTATGGAATATTTATATAGTTTTTTTTAACCTATGTATGATATTTAAAAAATAGAAATTCTTACTATAAAACCCTGGTCTTCTTGCTGTCACCTGATCTAACCACTCAGTCATCTGGTTAGGCCTATGCCTCTATTGGGCATCCTACCTGTGTTGACGCTAGGAGCCAGTGTGGGTGATCCCTGTCAGGGATGCAGGTGCTCACCCACCTCCTGCCAAATGTCAATTTTCTTCCAGCTCAATCCATGGATACAGGACTCAGTGTTATCCAGGTAGGAACCACTAAGAGGATAAAGTATTATTTTGGTCTCCTTGTCAGACCAGATCAGTCTTAGCCTAGTGCCTTCATAAGTGGTGTCATAATTCAAAATGCCAGTGCCAAAGTGAAGAATGCATGCTCAAGGCTGTGGTGCACAGGTTTGGAACCACATCCTCTGGGGCAAGACATCAGCATCTTCCTGGCAAGTTTGATTTAAACAAATCGCTTGTCACATACATTTTTAATAGATATTTTCAAATTCCTACAGTCAATAAAGTTCATTTATGAAATTGTTACTCTTTATATTGCTTGTATCTATGTCTGCTTCTTTGATTTATTTTTGTTATTTTTATATGAATAGTAAACCAAGTGGTGATGCATGAATTCTTTGTCTAAGCATTCCATTTTCAGTATTGCATCTGTGTAAACCATTTCCATTTACATGACTTTTTTGATTTACTACATAAAGGTAGGTCACTGTGTATGTCATTATGAATTTATATAACTAATGAGTGATTTCAGATAGTAAGATGTATCCTAGTATATAGGATGGCCACTGATTACACTTTGTGAACTCTATGAGATCTGATTCTATTTTCCTTTCTCTGAGCACAGGAATTTGTGAGAATTACATGTGTTGTTCATGTGTTCATATAGACAACTGAGGTATTCTGGGGACCTTTGCAAACTCTACTGCTCCAACACGTACATCCACAAGTATGTACATGAGGTGCACTTATGTGGATTGGTGATTTATGTGCTCACACTGCTGGAATTCATAGAGATGTGTAAATAAGCCATTTTTGCATATAAGTGTAAATGACCCTGAATTTATTGTGCATAAATGTAAGATCACCATGTTAACTATGCTTTAGGAAACTGCAAACTTATTCAAGTAAGAAAGCAATTATAAAAGCAAAGAAATTTGTTCAAAGCAGTTCATATTGCTGTTAGATAAAGTTTACTAGGAATAATATGTATTTTATGGATCTGGCAGTGAGATGCAAGTGATATATGTATTTATTCATGATATGAATGTTACTTGTAAAAGGGAATTCATGACACTGAAATTTGGTGGGAAATAATTGTAATGTGAAATGTATTTTGGAAATTATTTATGGAGGCATTTACTGATTGGGATGCATAGGATAGCAGAGCATACTTTAAAGTGATTGAAGTATGATGTAATGCATTTTCTCCAATGTGTTTCCGTTATCAGGGTATATGCTGCTTTACTTGGGTATTTCTGTCAGCCATGAATGAAAAATTGCAGTACAAATCTAGAAAAAATTGTAAGGGAAGGATAACATTTTGTTAACAATGGCATACAATTACAATGTAATAGTAATTGCTTGCAATAGTACTGAGTTTGTTGATGGTGCTATACAAGTTATTGCATCAGATCTTTTAATGGCTGAACTTGAATTTGCAGAATGTATGTATGAATATGTGTGCTGTGTCAGCATGCATGTTTTTGTACTCAGATTTTTTATTTATTTGTGATGAAAGCAGGGATGCTTTCATTCCTGTGTTGCTTAACTGAGAAGTGAATCACAAGTTTCAGTTTATAACACTGGCATGTTGTTTTATTTAAATGAATGGTACAGCAGCAGGCATCCAGGTAGAGAAAGCACAACTTTAGCCAGGAGGAGAACTACATCCTTTAGGACATAGGCAAATGCATTTTTAAAAAAAAGGGGCCCAAACAAGCTGAGAGGACAAAGGCATGTAACCAAGTAGTTATGGATATAAATGCTGTTGACAAAAGGAACTACATATTAACACAGGGCAAGAAGAGGGCCAATGATACAGTAGAACATGTAAGATCCAAGGCAAGGCAGAATGCACCTGCCCATAGCTGTATTGGGAGGGCTTTCAACAATCATTCCTTTAACACCTGATGATGAATACCTGTTCTGCATTCATGGGAATGATTATGTAACAGACAACAACAGCACTAAAATAATCAGAGGTGGTATGGACACTTACTATTACCCACATCTGCAGTATCAACAGACATCTGCTTGGGTTCATAGATGATTACTAGGTTAATGGCACAACAGCTTTTACAAGCCTAGCCAATAATACCCAGGATATGACAATAATATATCGTAATTTCCTAGATATGGGATAGGGTAGTATCAGGGTATTGGGTCTTTGGGTGTTGGAGACCTGAGTCATTTTACAGACTGCTCTGTCCATAAGGGACATGAGCAGTGCCCCAGGAGTGAATTTACAGTTACCCATCCAGTTATCCAAATTCTTTTTAAAGAGAATGAGGGATGGGCTTTGTTTTACAAAGGTGGAAAGTTTATTCCACAGATGAGGTAGCCTTTGGGATATGAATCTGCCACTCCAAGGAGTTCTGTTAGAGTCACACATAAGGTTCAGGTCCATGGAACGTGTAACCCTTGTATAAATTTTCTTGCAAATATATAACATTTTTATCAGGCTGGATCAGAAAATGTTTTGTAGATCAGGTATAAGTCCCCTCTCAATAAACGATGAGACAGAGTAAAGGGATAGGGCCATTATTCGGTCTACATAAGATATGTGTCTTTTGCTTTGCATTTTTTCTGTTAAGAAACCACTGGGTCCACTCCAGTTGGTGTAAACGCCTGGTCAGGTACATCCAGAATGGAGCATTGTACTCAACTATGGGCCTGATGATGGCCAAGTATGATGGCACTATGACTTCCTTTGATCTTGATGCCGTGCCTTTACTTATAAGTTGAGCCACACAGAAGGATTTCCTTACTACTGTAGCTACCTGGTGGTTAAATTTAGGTTACTGTCCATCTGTGTTCCTAGGTGGATTACCACTGGGTCTACTTCTAGGGGTGTGCTATCAATATTATGATTTGCAGGAATATCTGATTTACTAAAGGGTATGATTATGCATTTTTTAGCATTTATTCTCAGACCATGGTTTTGGCATCAGTCATTTGTCATTTTTAGGCCTTTTTGCAGGATGTTAACATCGCTTGAAGATTCAATGATTGTTCTCACCTTACAGACATAATGAACTTGGTTAGCCAGAGACTCCAAACATTGGCCTTCACTTCGGAGAAGTATATAGCAAACAGGAGGGGTCCCAACACTAAGCTCTGTGGGACATCGCTAATAACAGGTTTCTTATCAGAAGTGGATTCATATATCCAGACAACATGTGAACATGTATTCTGTCAGAGAGCCAGTTGGCTATCCATGTGATGATGTGGGAGTTGATGCCTAATTCAGTAAGTTTATCTATGATCCCCAAGTGGTCTACATAAGCAGTATGTACTGTTTTTCCCTAATACATGGTCCTGGTGATGCTCATAGAGGTCCACCACAATGAGTAGGCAAGACCTCCCTTTGACAATCCAGATAGGGTCTGGTCCAGTTTTAACAGAGGTCCTATGTTATTATTGATCAGGTCCACATAACACTGGTCAAGCTTATGGATCTGTAGTTCCCTGGGCTGGTTGATGGGCCCTCCTTCTGCAGATGAATGACTGTTGCAGTCATCCATTCCTCTGGGACAGAGCCCGTCCAGAGGCTGTGGTTACAGTGAGTTTTTAGTGGCCCTGACAGATTCTCTTTTAAGCTATTTAAGAAGCACATTGGAATGTTCTTGGGACCCATAAAGGCTGTGTTTTTGGTTTTATTGAGAACAGTAAGAACCTGTTCCCTTGCAATGACTGGTGGGGGGATGGTTGTGAGTATTTCTTTGGGTGTGGTAGGAGGTGGTGGGGGAAAGATTGAACTGAACTTATTAGCCAGTAGGTTTGCTATAGTTTCAGGCTGGGTGTATGGGTTGCTGTTCATGATCAACTCGTCACATTGCTGAGCATTTCACCTGAGGTTACGAACATAATTAAAAAAAAGCCTTATGTTTATCTTTCACCTGGGAGGCTATCTTTGCCTCACAGTTTGCTTTGGAAGATGTGGCTAGCTCTATAATTTGTTTGTTTAGACAAGTGAGTGTTTTTTTTTTGTATTGTTTTGTTTGTTCCTTCTTGGGTAAGAAGAGGATTTTTTTTCCTTTTGTTGAATAGCCTATTTATACTAGGGGTCCACCAGGGTGGTTTATTTTTGTCAGCATTCATTGGTTTGACTAGAACAGGTACTGCCTTCTCCATGCAGCTATGAATGTGTTTGTACAGTGATTTTATGTACAGCTCAGAGTAGGCCTTGGTGTCATCTGGGGCTGGAGGGACTTGGAAGTTTAATAAGTTGTCACATAGTTTGAGGTAACTGGCCTTAGCAAAGTTCTTAATAGGTTTGGACTTTGATGGGGATTCTAGGTTAATTTTAATACTAAAGGAGATCATTTTATGGTCAGATCTTACCAAGGGGGAGTTAATGCATGGGAGGGAGCAGCATCCCCCCATGTTCATGAGTACTAGGTCTAGGATATTTGTACCTCCAATTGGGGAGCTAAATGCCCAAGGGTGTTTACACTGATGAAGTCCAAAACCCTCTCAGCAAGTGAATTATAGGTCATATAGGTCTCACAGTTTACGGCAGGGAGTTGACACTACCCATAAGTATGGTGTTAGGCTGAATGTTAATAAATTCTAGTAGGCTTAGGTAGGAAGTGTGGTTTAACAGACTCATGTAAGTGAATCTGTAGCTAGCAAGGATATGATAGGGGATCACACCTATGGTTAGTTGTGCAAGGGGCAGCTCAAGTGAGTCATGTTGCTGGACCAGTCTACTAGTGTACTTTGTTCTTTATGACCCCTAAGACACCTCCTCCACTTCCCTTTGTTTTGTCCTAAGCTGAGGGGGATTGAAATGTATAAAAGGCATTGTAGCCTTTGATAGCTGGGGTATTTTCTATGATTATGAACCATGTTTCCATGACTGCACATAAGTCTGCATTCTCCAGGGTGAGGAGTGCTTCCAGGGAGTGCAGTTTTTTATTTAAACTCCTAGCATTGAGTAGCAGTACCTCCAGGTATTTGTGAGTAATTGTTTTATGTTGCAGGGTTTAACAAGGTGGCAAGACACAATAAGGATAGATAAAGTTTTTGCCAGTATTTGAAAGCCAAGTGGTGACACGCAAACCATCTCTGGAAAAGAACCATGGATTCTGGATCATGTCTCCACAGGCTGACAGATGAGCCCCTTGTTCTGACACCAGAAACAAAGCCAATTGTTGAAGTCAATCATTTTTTGCTGGTACTGTGGAATCATCATTGGTGAAGGTACATACCCATCTAGGACACATGTTCTTTGAGATCCATCATGTCTCTCTTCATATAGTCTAATGGGGTATATCTTAGATCATCAACACCTACATGCTCTTTGACCATGTCATGCTGGTACTTGTGGTTTAAAGACCTAAGTGCTTAAATGATATGGCAGATCATGGCTTCAGACAGACAGACAGATCACTGTGATCTTCTCCTTGTTTAGCCTGGTAAGGGGGACATCAATATGTCTTACAATGGAATCCCCAATAACTAGAATGTTTGGCTGTGCAGTGTGTTGCCTTATGGGCTTGGAAGTAGGGCTACTATAATTTTCAGAGTTACATGTTGTGTGATGTGCTGTTTTTTTAATATGTGCAGGGCCACTGAGAGATGCTTTTATGAGTTATTGGAGGTTTGGGTAGATTACAAGTGAGTACATCTGCATATGTGAGTCTGTGTTTGTTCCTTAGTGTTGGAACTGAGTGTTTTGGGTGTAACGCTAACAACCTGGTTTGCATTGTTTGCATGTGTACGTGATAGTTTTGCCTCCAATGACATTGTGTATCTACATCTCTTACACACTGTATTTGTCCTAAAATTAAATGGTTGTCAGTAAATATGAGGCAATTACTATACTGCCTGAGGATGCACATATCCACCAGGCCAGAAACAGAGATGACAGGGAAGCTCCTATCCCTTATACCAGTTCCTTAGTAGATGGGAATGAGTCTTAAAGGTCTAAGTGAGAGTGTTTAGTAACCTACTATTAGATGACCTGCAGTGGTGCTGCCATCTGCACAAAATGACAGCTCTTTGAGAAGCTGTGAACAGTAGGAGACTATGGAGATCATTTCCTATAGAGGATATTAAACTAGGGAAGTTTGCTTATATAAAAGGCATGGGTAACTATACCTTATACCAGAAAGATAAAAGACTTGTACAGAGTTAAGCCCACAGGCTCATTAGATAAACTGAAATAAGCCTTCCACCAGCAGTTCCCAGGTTGGGTGGATTAAATCACTCATCTCTCCCACCAGAGTGCAAAAAAAAACCCCTCTTAATGTAAAATAAACTGGTTTTGAACTCAACTGCAGTAACACATGCGTTACATCAAAAGGCAGAACTCTTGCACAATTTGGAATCCTTGGAAATAAGTTCACAAAGTTTACAAACCCTGAAAAATGTTCACAAATACAGAAGAAAATTTGTGCAAATGTAGGAGAACTTCTACAAATACAGGAAACACTTTGCAAAGACGTATTTATATTTTGGCAAACTCAGAAGAACTTTGGCAAACTCAGAACAGCTTTTGCTGTATCAGACGAAGTTAGGAAATATCAGAATCCAGTTAAAACAACCTAAAAGCAGTATAGTAACACACATATGGTATTTCTTTAGGAAGTATAGGCTGAAAACAGTGAGCAATTCAACTAAATCAATAAATGCAGCACAGAAGCATTAAATTGCACTGAGATAGTTAGAGCAATTGCAAAAAAAAAAATACTTCTATCAGCTTTGTAGGTCCAGACGGTTTTAGAAGGCATCCATGTCTTATAGTCACAGGTGTCCAAACCAGGCACAAGGAAGCTCTGAATAAATTAATAAATAAATATTAATAGGTGAACCATCTACTTCAGCACCTAATGGTATTAAAGAACACAGTATGCATGGTAAGTGTTCACCACAATAGATTACACAACATACAGTAGTGTACTTCACCATCTGAGTAGTAATGTATTCAATTAATTCTCTACAGGGCCAGCAGCAGAAACAGAGTTCCCATATACCAATGCATTTAGAGGATATTACCAAGAGAATGCCTGATGATGATGATGATGATGATGATGATGATGATGATGATGATGGTGGTGGTGGTGGTGGTGATGATAACATGGTCTTATGTATGAGACAGTCCGAGGAAAGCTGCACACAAATGTCAAGTTTAATGGCAGAGCTTTTATCCCACAACATGGTAGTAACTCTTCAGAAAGTGAAGCTGGACCACAAATTCAAGCACATGATGACGTTACACTACAGGCTGTATAAGTTGAAAACTCATGTACCTTTACACAATTATCCCCAAACCAACAGGAACACCTAATGGATGACAGCAGAAATTTAGATGCATCAGTGTCTACAATGACACCTTTACAAAGGAGTGTCAGCCACAGACATTTGTCACAGCTACCCCAGTAAACAAGCAAAGCACTGAATGCCTGGCAACAAATGTGTCTTGACATTGCTAAAGCTCAGTGCATTGCCATGCAGAGACAACTACAAATGGCTGTAGTACTCCAGGGTTTACATGAGAACTTCCAGCACTATATGGAAATGGCAGAGACTAGGGATAATGCCACGAGCGCATTAAACCATATTATGCTTGCACATCAAGCATCCATGTCCACCTCCATTCATACATCAGTGAGGACTTAAATGACTCAAATAGGTGCAGTGTTGGAAGAGAAAGAAGATGGAGTACTGTCCAGACTTGTAGGAGCATATCACTTCACACTGCCAGTGCTTTGTGAGGAGGTACATCTACTACTATAAAGAAACAGACAACAGAATTCAGGCAGGACAGGTCAACATTCATCATCAAGTAGCAGAACCTCCCATTCGAGGTCCCAGTCCCCAGCACTGTAAGATCAGTATCTGTACTATCACCTGCATCAAGTAGGTCATGACATCACAGCAAGTCATCATCCAGCTCACATGACAACCGTCTTCAAGATGTCATACAGCATTACCTGCCATGACATTAGAAGATGACATGTATGGCACATTTGACCAAGATCTGGTGTGATTCAAGCTGCACAGTTTATGCAATTACAATTAAACTTCTACACAGAGATGCAAGTATTTAAATGTAAAGGTACTGAGTTATTAAAAAAAAGTTAAAAAAATTAAAAAAAAATAGCAGAATAGATGACTGCAGACTGTAACACATTACTAAGACAAGCATATGCATACATTTGATTTCAATAATGATATTGCTGACAAGTAAAGGAAATATCAGGTAAAAAAGCAGTATGTCATTATAACCAAATTATAGCATTAAGAGCCTACCGTTATCACAACTTTCAATTTAGCAGTGCTACAGCCAGCAAATACCCATAACATACAACTTAAAAAAATGCACGATAGTCCTGCCATGTATGTAAACTAGTAGTGTTACCACTTCACACTCAGCACTGCAGAAATTGTAGATATCTGAGGACACAACTTCTTGTGTATGAGAAAATGAATAGTCTGATGTGCAATAACTTAAAGAACTGATACGTCATTTCAAATATGTGTTAGTAACACTGATGAAATATTGCATAAAACAACAAAGGCTGTGAAACATTGTCCATTAAAGTGCAAAGTGTGAAGTCATGTTAAATAATGAAATAGTACTTATTCAGTCTGCAAGCTCATAAGCATCAGTACATGCATACATCATCACCTAAACAGAAAGTCTTGTGAAAATCAATTACAAATGTATAAGTATTCCCTACATCATACCTTGTCCCAAAACTGAATAGGTGTCAGTGAGCACTCAGGAATGATTGTTACCAACAATAATAAGAGCACTAATTCTGAAGTAAAAAACATATTTAAAGCTGAAAGGGAATGGCTGATGAGCAGTGACAGTAGACCATACACTGCACAGCATAGCCCACTTATCACTGGATTCATCAGTTATACTCTATGTGTTTTATATATATATGTCCACTCTGAACTTGTCAAAAATCACCTGATTATTGAAATTATGGTGAGTTATTCGCTGCATATATCTTCACCTTCTTGGTCATCGAGCACTGCTGGGCAGAAGTGGTTTTGGCTTTGCCAAGGCAAACATCTCACACCAGCGGATAGATAGGCTATTAGCAAAGGACAGCATCATTGCAAATTGAAAAGTAAATGAATTTGCACACAGGACAGAAACACATACATTTATGACTATAGCTCACAAACAGGTGGGGGAAGGACTTATTAGCATACATGTTTTTCGATCACTTCTTATTTACATCTCATTATTTCTGTTTTTGTGTGAGTACATTCATGACCATTGTGTATTGGCTTAAACAACCTCTATAAATCTCACTCTTGCTGCACTTGTTTGTGAAGCATGTTGATAACCTTTGAATTCTTGTCATTTTTCAGCAGATACTGGCAGTTAAAATCAACCCATAATAGCTTTTGCCTCTGCCACTTAAATTGCCTTAACACTCTTGTAGGTATGCTATGATTCATGTATTAGACACCTAATTAATTGTTCAATGAACAGAGTAACTGCAGACATAACATAATAATCCTCCTATGGCAATAGAAATTAATGTAATAAAGCAACACTTCAGATATGTTTATTGTTTTTTCATATTGTTGTAAAGTCAAGCCAAGATATTGGAAAGCAAGCCTTTGCTTTTCCAAGTACTGAATAGTTTTAATGGAAGATACATTGTATATTTTAATTTTTCATTGAAGACCATTTCTGTAAAATGATCACTGAAGAATTTCAAAGTTTTGCCCTCAGTTTGCTAGCAAACTATTAATCAAAATAATATGCTGTCTATGATATTCATGTACTGCTAACTCAAGTCAAAAGTAATGCTTTGATTTTACATATGCTTTAGGAAGTATCCTGAATGCAAGTTCAATTTCTTTGTGATAGAAAGGCCCTGGCTAATATACTTACTTTATTGTTAAACCATTCCTATTTGTTTAAAATGGTTGACTGCTTATGGAGCCTGGAGCACTAGTGGAGTTTGTGAAAGAAAGAGCTTCTTGACTGGAAGCCATCACAGTAATATCACAGAGCTTTTATCATTCATTCATTCATTCATGATTCATTAAACTGTTATTTGGTGCAAGGGAAAGGTCTTTATTGTTTGGCTCCAGTTCATTATTCTTTATTATTTTCCATCTGTGGTACTAAATAAAATGTTAGCTAGAATCACCTCCCTCCTGTTCCTATCAATATGTTTTCTATCCACTGCATTGCTTATGCCCTTCAAATGATAATGCAAATTGTATATATGTTTAAATTATTCAACTATTTAACAAAACTGTCAAATACCTTAAAGTGACAAATTTGTTAGAGCTGGTAAGATCATAAGAAAATGGATTTCATTAGATGAGCTCAGAATACACTTGGCTTTGAAGATACCAAAGTACAGTTTAGATCATAATTGTAATTTATAGATATCACTTTGTAGGGAAACAGGTAGTACTGACTTTCAAAATATCCATAAAGGTCAGGTTGGTAGTTTGTAATGCCAGGTTAAAGAAAAACAAGATTGGAGTAATGGCAGACCTTATGACCTTGGTGAATTCAGCAGGAAAATCCGAGTCTTAGTTACAGGAAAACTACAACAGCATTTGTGAAGCAGCAGCAATTCCACCTAAGTGCTCATTTTTTATTGTAGTTTTCTGACAAACACTCTGTAACCTCCCAAAGAATTTTGTTATCTGGTTACTTTAATTGCATTGTACATGAGAAATCCTCAAAATTATTTACTTCTAATAATCTGATTTTATATATATATATATATATATATATATATATATATATATATATATATTCTGTCTTAGCCTCTTTAGGCTTCTCTTTAGAAATTCAGTAACCTGGCAAAAATGACAAGTGGATAAATAACAGCCTCATCTGATCTCCTTGACTAATTCTTCCAGCCTGGAACCTAGTTACCATAACCCTCAGTTTCAAGTCCAACCTCTGTAATCTATAGGTCCCCAAACTTGATTTCCATAACCCTCACTTCACTAAACTGATTTTCTCTTTAATGCATATTAATATTGTACCAGGTCTTTCAATCTCTATACCTTCAACATAGTTCATATATCTCAACACAAGCCATCGACTATCCACAGATAAATTTCCATGAACACAGCCCACCTAATATTATTGCATTAATTTTCCTATTTTCTATCTCTATAGTCTCTTTGCCAGTATCATAGTAATAATCAATTCCTTATTATTTATTAATAAGATTTGTATACACCCTTCCCATCTGAATTACTATGCTGCCTCCTAGATGTCATCTACTTCAACTTCCTTATGTAAATCCTTTCTTTCTACAGCTTTCAAACATGTTCACATACACAAAACCTCATTCTCCAATCATTCCCCTTCCTTGCTCATTATTCATAGTATAAGTCCTAGCTAAAGAAGTCAAAATCATTAGCCACATTCTGACTATTAAACACCTCCTTATCTTCCCTGTTTGACAACTGTTCTACTACACTATACACACATTTGTCCAATTTCTACAAAAATTGCCATATAATCTTGTGTCCACTAAACATCTCTTCTATGATTTACCTCTGCATTCACTGTACTTATTTCATCTTTGGATATCTGCCCTTACAGACTGTTTGGCTTAAAGTACCTGCCTGACAACTCCTCCCTCTGTAAAACCTTTTATAATAGGCCCTAATCAGCATTCTCATTCATTCAGTAGTCTCTTTAATATCTGTATCCTAGCCTCCATATAAGATCTATTTGCATGAATTCTTTACAAATTGCTCATTGAACTTTGAAGTCTTTCTTAACTAATAGCTTGTCTTCTCTGGTTCTAACACATCTTTGAAGTTCTGCACAATTATTCTCACAGCATCATTCCTTAAGCCCCTTTTTTAAAAAGAGAAACAACCTTGAAAAAATCTTTGGTCATCTATACTATGATTATAACCTTTGCCCTTAAGCTGCACCGTGTCCCCTTTTTCAGCCCCTAAAACCACTTTCCTCAAACTCCATCACAATCTTACCAACCCCCCCCCCCCCCCCACACACACACACACACACACACACACACACACACTTTCAACAATGACTACTACCCTTTTCCCTCTTCTCACATTTGCTATCTATTACTTCAAAACTTCAGGCATGTCTCACACAATCTCCACAATTTTCTATTCCTGTAACATAATTAGTCAAGCATTCTCCAGCCAAGACTGGATTAGCCAGTGAAGAAGAGAAGGTTAACACCTGCACCACACCACATTCTACACATAGCCCTTTAGAACATACACCACCACAACCCTCACATAAAAACACAAAACACACACCTACTTTCACAGAGGCTCTCAATAATAATCTGCCCAAAAAGCAGAGACCTCTGAGGCAGAAACTCAAACAACCATCACATCCCTGAACAGACCATGAGACACATAGCTCACGTAAACAGTGTGCCACTCAACCAAAGCCCCTAAGAAAAAGCAACTTACCCAATACACTAGTCATAGGTGACTCAATAGTAAGACACACTGATGTCTCACTCACTAGGATGAATAAGGAGAAAGTTACGGTCAGCTGCCTGTCAGGTGCCAGGATCCACAACATAACACACTCACTTAGGTCACTCCACAACAGGTACAAATATGACTCTGTCATTGTCCATGTTGGTGTGAACAACCTGAGATGTACCTCCCTGGACTACATGAAAAGAGACATAGAGGAGCTCTCGGATTTTGTAGCCCAGGCAGGTATGACCCTAGCTCTGAGCAGCATCCTACTGTCACCCAGAATGATACCACATTACAAGCAGAAAATGACTGACTTCAACAATTGGCTACTTTTCTGGTGTCATTCTAAGGGGATCCAGTATCTGTCAGCCTGGGATGACATGATAGACAGACCTCGATGCTTTGCCAGAGATGGCCTGCACCTGTCACCCCCTGGGATTCTGGCTACTGGCCAAGGCTCTTGCAACCCCTATACTGCCTTTTTAGGCAATGTCCTGAAGACAAAATTACCACTGTAACAGCTATAAGCAAAAGAAATCTGATGGTTATGCTACTCAATGCTAGAAGTCTAAATCTCAAAATGCACTCACTCGAAGCACTTCTTAAAATGGAGAACACTGACATCTGTGCAGTGACCAAGACCTGGTTCAAGGCACCCAAGAGCACCCCAGGACTGCCAGGCTATAATTCGTACCACACCTTTCGGCCACTAAACCTGGACCGAAGCACTAAAGGCAGTGGTGTCTCCATATTCCTAAAGGATATGCACACCTAGTAGCCCAAAATAACGCATCAGAGATACTTCAAGTACAACTAACATTGGGTAAAACTGCAATCCATGTTGTAGTCTTCTATAGATCCCCCACCATGTTTCAAAACTCCCACTCCACATTCCTAAACACACTGGAAAATATTAGGGTACAACCCAAAACCCTTATACTGGGAGACTTTACCCCTCCATTAAATGGGAAAATTACTCTTGTACCAACACACTTGGTCAATGTTTTCTGGAAATTATTAATTACAATGCCATGGACCAACTCATTCTTACCCCCTCCAGTGGTAGAAACAACCTTGACCTGGTCATTACTAACATGGGTGACTGTTGCTCTACACCAGTAATCAACTCCTCCCTGGTCAGATGTGACCACAAACTAATCACCATGGATATCCACATACCACCCTCACCACCCCCAAAGGAAACCACCATAAAAAAATTCTCCAAAGTCAATTTTGGGCTTCTAAAAACAGAGGTGGCTAACTTTACAATGCTCGTGCAAATGGAAGATAGGTGCATGACTGCTGAATCATACACCGATGCACTGTATGAGCACATATATAAGTGCGTGGAATGGGCTATACCATACAGAACAAAGACACCCTCCTCCAAAAAAAGGAAGCCAATCTGGTGGTCCCCTACCATAAACAAATTTTACAACAGAAGGAAAAAACTATTGCAGAAAAGGATGAAGTCCCTAGACTGGAAAAACTCCCTTGTTAGCCTCAGCAAAAAACTGAGATCCCTCATCAAATCTTCTAAAGCTAGCCACAAAAACAAAAATTGCTGCAGATTCTAAAGACAACCACAAGGCATTCTATAGTTATGTCAA
The DNA here is from genome assembly GCF_019279795.1 of Protopterus annectens. Classification (NCBI taxonomy): domain Eukaryota; kingdom Metazoa; phylum Chordata; order Ceratodontiformes; family Protopteridae; genus Protopterus; species Protopterus annectens. The sequence goes on from NC_056728.1 coordinate 1,852,525,121, forward strand.
GAATCTACATGGCAATACTCAGATCTGCTCTGAGTTACAGCACAATAGCAATACATATACAGAACCAACTGATATTGCCAACATATTGGCCAACAGGTTCAGTGCGAACTTTACCTCCCTTTCACCCCCTAAAGGGCCTATAACAATACCTGAGGAATGCCAAGTCCCTATTATCACGGCTACACAGGTAAAAACCGCACTGTCCAAAGCCAAGAATACAGCTTCCATGGGACCTGATAATATCCCTGGCTGTGTTCTACGTGAATTACAAAGTGAACTGGCACCACACCTGAGTACCCTGTTCAATCACAGCCTAATTTCAGGCTTTGTTCCTACCGAATGGTGCACTGCTACGGTCATCCCACTCCGCAAAGGAGGAGCGACTACAGACCCTGGGAATTACTGCCCCATTAGCCTGACGAGTCTGATATGTAAGGCTATGGAGCTCATCATCATGGACCTTATAAATAGGGACATAGGGAAACTCTGGACCCCACGCAGTTTGTGTTTGTGAAAGGTAGATCATGCCTGTTCAACCTGATAGACTTCTTTTAGTCTGTCACCAGACCTGTGGATGAGGGCAAGTTCACACAGCCTATCTAGATCTTGCCAAGGCCTTCGACACCATCCCTCACTCAGGAATCATAAATAGACTCACTAAACTAGGCATAAACCCCTATGTCATAAGATGGGTTGCCAACTGGCTCACTGATAGAACCCACACTGTGAAAGCAGCAGACTCCATATCTGACTACCGACCAGTTACAAGTGGTGTCCCACAGGGATCAGTCCTTGGTCCTCTCCTATTTGGCATCTACTTCTCTGAAGTTCAAGCCAACACAAAGGGACTCTGGCTGACCAAGTTCACAGATGATTGCAAACTGGGAGCCCTTATTGATTCTCCAGCTGATGTAGACATTCAACAAATAGGCCTCACTGAGACCAGTGGCTGGTGCCAGAACCAGGGCCTTAAGCTCAATGCCATAAAGTGCATTGTCATTCCCTTTGGGAAACATTTGGTGCCCATGAACTACCACATAGGCGGTAGTCCATTAACACCAAAAGTGTGATAAGGGACATGGGGACATAGGTTGACAGCAACCTCTCCTTTGATAACCACATTGCCACTGTAGTCAGAAAGCCCTTATATGTGGCACATCTCATTACAAAAGGTTTCTCATCCAGGAAGAGCTAGGTCATAATCCCTCTTTACTCCTCCCTCATTAGATCTATTATAAAACACAATGCCCCATTTGATATGTACCTCATTAGACACCTACAACAACTGGAAAGGCCACAAAAATACCTCACTAAGAGGATCTTAGGCCTTAGACACATGCCCTATATGAACAGACTCAAAAACTCCAACTATACTCTGTCTCATATCACCTACTTAGAGCCGATCTCTGCTTGACCTACAAAGCCATGTCTAACTCGGAGCTGCTAGATATGGTACACCTAAAGAAATCCCAATCCCTCTATGCCACACACTCCAGGGACCTAAACCTAATTACCACAATAAACAGAACATGCTGAATGGACAGGTTGCTGACCCAGAGACTTCCCATACTCTGGAACAAACTTCCTATTGATGTCAAGCAGAGTACTTCACTGGCCATCTTTAAGAGAAATCTTGACGAGTGGATGGGCAATAGGAAGTTCACCCTGGGAATCACTTCAGTGGCCTTGCTTGCAGGAGCACTAGGAACTAACTTTGGGTGGCATGATGCCAGGAAATCTTCTTGGGCTAGGCTTATATAGATTCCAGGGCCGTTAGCCTAGTACACACCTATGAACCTATAATTCTGCCACATCTCATATTTCTCTACCTAAAATGTTCCCTCATTTTACAGGTTTCTGTATTCCCCTAACACCCCAAGAAGAATATTTCCTATCTCCACTTTTCCACGCAGTTCCATCCTTAGCCCATCCTAGCTCCACCCCATCTCTGACAGCCTTAGTCAGAGATCCTTAGGTACATAAAGGGCTAATGCCCCTCAACTTGGGTATTGACTGTGCAATAGTATTTTCAAGGTTATGTGTATCAACCCCCAAAAGCAACTCTGATCTACTGACCCCTACCATCTTATTTCCCTTTCTACACAGCCCTCCTACATTCTCGTAATAGACTTCTGCACACTTCTACTACCCCACTGGTTGCTGTAACATACATGTGCGACTACATGCAACCTGCACTCTTTCTCTCTTCCTGCTTATCCTAGACATACATCTACCTTCTGATTCACTCCTTCCAAACACCCCTCAGCATACATTACCTATACTACATTTCTCTAAACTGTCCTGCTATTTCTCCGTGAAAGCCACAACTTCCTTCTGACACATCCCTGCCACATTCTTCTTCTCTCCTTCTTATTGGCAGGTAGCCAACACACTATGTTTCCCAAACCAGCTCTTACTTCCTACCATCGGTGCACTTCAAACTGTGTGCCCCCTCTATTGTTAATTTATTTTTATCTACAGTGTCACACTGATTCCCCCAGAGCATACTCGATCGACGCCCCCTTAAAACACACCTTACATAATCAGCATTCTCTCATCTCAGCACTTTCTCTCCAAGAAAATAACCAATATCTCTGTTTAATTTAATCTGAACATTACATCTCATTTCCCCTACTGTTACTATAGTTCATCTTTGCTCTTCAACTGGTCTGACCTCCATACACTAACAAGACACTGAGCGTGGGAGGATGGCATAATGGTTAAGGTGTTTACCTTACAGACACAAGGTGCAGGGTTTGATTCTCACATGGGGTAATTGGCTAGGCTTGAAATGACTCACAAGGGCAGGTAGCCTAGTTCTAACCTATGAACCTACAATTATACTATCTTCAGTACACTACATTTTACAAGCTTACTCTGTAGTACAAGTCATCAGCTTTATGAAGCCTGTCAAGTACTCTTCATACTTTCTTTTGCTCTCCCACCAACTATCTCTCTCTCGTTGTGTCTATGTCTCTCTCTTTACATCCTGGCATAGAAAAATACTTTAAGCCCTAATCATGCAAACAAGTAATATTGAAATCAGTCAGTCAATTGAGGACAGAGGATCAAGGCTATCAGCTGGTGATAAAAACTCCTGACACTAGTTCACAATTTGACTATCTTGTCATCTATTTGCCTGTTGTGTAACTATTAATAAGTCAATTAACCAGACATTATCCTGTGGAAAACTGGGCTAGGCTCCACATTTGTCTCCTTCATCTCATGTCCAGTAACTATCTATAAACCAAATCAAGTATCTGCTACTACAACAAGACACTGATAACTCAACAAAAGGAAATTTCCTGCAGCAGTCACTTTTACTAACATTACTACAAACATAATCAAATCATTTCATTTCTCCAAATCATTTAATACTTTGCATAATGTTTTCTCAGTTCAGAACTGCCTCCCCAAAAAACACCATAAAAATTTTAAGTTAAAGCAATTAGTAAGACATGCACTCCAAATGAGGCATACTATGCTTCTCGAAGCCCTAAAGCCTGCCTATATACATATACATATATATATATATATATATTTATACAACTAACAGTTTTACTTACCATTGAGTAGTTACTATATAAATAAAGAGTTTTAACATAGCTAGGTGAGTCACATCATTGTAATCATGAAAACATAAAACAGTATTATATTTAGCATGTATTTTAACTCAGAGTACAAAGGTTATAAAGTCAAACTTGCTCAGGCACTGACTACATTGTAGTACTGCCATGCCCATTGGAGTGTAATAAAAAGATAAATGAAAAATGCCCCCCTATTCTACATAAACATTTATTTATTTATGCAATCAATGTTGACTAATTTATGGCTCAACCCTGGTTTTTCAGGCTCAGCCTGAACTGGAACATGGAAACTTAAAATTAAGTCATTATATCAGTAAGTATTCAAACAATATTTATGAAGTCATTTTCCAAACACAAACTTCAGGGTAATCCCTTAAGCACTGCTCTTCTTGATTTATTGGTTCATAGATAAGTAATAGACTATCTTCCCTGATAGACCATTTTATGCATAGCCATTTTTTCTTTTTGTGTATGAAATAACCTATTCAATTTGGTTATAGATTGGCCTTACCCATCCCATAGTTGGTAATTATATATTCCCCCTAATGAGAATGACTAGGATCGTGTCATAAATAATTTGAGGGACCCAAGCACAGGATAAAGCATTTAGGAGCTGCCTGTGTCCATTCCTTGGGTACATTTTCTGTTTTCCATCCATAGATCTTAGTTGCACTGGAATATGGCCAGGGTGAACGTGCTTTTATGTGGGCAGTTAGTCTGTTTGAGAACAGTGGTTTCATCTGTGAGATATATCTGTCCCTCCAAACCATTCTGTTGATGTTGCAGAAAAAGTTTAGATCCCTAGACCTGAGTATTTCTGATGGTATTTGACTTGCTGATTTGAAATAAATCCATCAGTAATGAGTCAAAGGATACCTTGTATGCCAGATACAGGCCACTCTTAGCAGTGTGTATGATACAAATATTGAGCAGGGCTTTGAGTCAGTCCATATAGGACATTGTATTTGGGGCTTGTACCCTTTTAGGAAGGATTTCTGTGGGGGTTCCACTTGTTGCATGTGTCGAGACAGATACATGCCAAAGGGGGGTGTTATATTAATGACTGACCTAATGTGGGCTGAGTAAAGGGGGACAATGACATCCCTAGATCTAAACACAATCCCTTTATTTATAAGCTATGCAGTAACATTGCTAGGGTGGGGTGAGAGGGCATCTGCCCTGAGTGCAAAGTGTTGGTGGTGCAATCAGCTGATCCCAATCTGTCTTTCTTTAATGCAGTACTGGCTTTTAAAAGCTGATATTGCATTTGCAGTCAAACCTGAGTGGTGTAGCAGTCCATGTGTGGTCTACACTGTATGTAGTAACAGTTTGCTGCAGTGCAAAAGTTAAAATAAATCTTTTTTGAAACTAAAACCTGGAGACTGTAGTCCTCTATGCAGGCAGGGTATAAACTGCAGCAACTGTTTGCTTTATCTATAGCAAACACATTTCTACAATTTATAAGAAGATTTTTTTTTAAGTAAAACATGAGTGCTGTAGTGCTCCATGCAGGTGAGGTATAAACTGTAGCAACTATTTGCTACAATTGTAGCAAGCAGTTTGCTACAGTTTATAAGAATAAATTCTTATTTATTTATTTTAATAAAAGGAGGGAGGGGTTCAGGACCAGGAGATACAAATGTGACCTGAATGGCTGGCAGGAGGAAGGAGGGTATGTTGTGCATCTGGCCACTGGAGGGAGATGGTGTGGATCTGTAATAAGCCGATCTACAGACTGACAATACAGATAAAGTAAAGTGCTTTTTTTGTCAAAAGTTAGGTCACTGTCCAAATAAGTTCTCAAATCCAAAAAAAATATTCCAAGTCTTAACGGCATATTGTCAATGTAGTAGTTTCCTGGAGTAGATGACTTCCCAAATGAGATAATAATGCATTTTTGGCATTTAGTTTCAGTCTATGATTTCTGCACCAGTTATTTATTTGGGACAAACCTTCCCTCAGGATGGGTAAGTCATTTTGGGATTCAGTGGCTCCTCCTAGCTTGCAGTCATCTGCACACTTCTTCAGTCAGAGCCTTTTGGTAGGGTTCCTATTAGATGAAAGAACAATCAAAATGTCGAGTACAACATGCTCGACACACTTTGATCGATGGTTCATCTAATCGAAAACTGAAAAAGATGAAAACCAGAGTTCCAAAATGTTTTAGTTGGCCATGGTGGTGAGTGTAGCTTGTGATGTAAGGAAGCTACACTCTCTGAAATGGCTAGGTAAGTGAATTCCGTACTTGTGTGTGCATGTTGCGATTACCAGGTAATCGCCCTTTCTCCAATGTAGAGCAATCTCGGAGATGGTATATATAGTAAGGTTGTGTGTGGGGGGCTTTCTTTTAAAAGTGGAAGAGTGTGTTTAGGTTTGAAAGTTGTTGAATTATGTGAGAATGTATGGGTTTATATGTATTAGTTGTATGTGTGTGTGTTGCATGTTAGTGTAGGGAAGGTGTGGGACAAACTAAACTTTTCAGAACTATGATTTTCATTATTTTAAGGGTTCGATTAGATGAACGTTCAATCAAAGTGTGTCGAGCATGTTGTATTCAACATTTTGATCCTTCGTTCATCTAATATAGACCCTTTTGGTATTGGCTTTTACTTCAGAAAAGTAAATGTCAAGCAGGCAAGGTCCCAGCACAGAACTCTAGGGGACTCCACTGGTGACTGGTCTCTTTGTGGAGTTAATTCCCCTATTTTAATTATCTGCATTCTATCAGTGAGCCATTTGACAATCCAAAGGGTGACTTAGGGGTTTCTCCCAGTTTATTTAGCTTTTATACTATGCCTGAGTGAGGAATTGTGTCAAAACCTTTGGCCAGGTTGAGATATGCTGTCTGTACTAATTTGCCTTCACCCATTGCTTTGGGGAACTATTTAAAAAAATCCACCAGTCTGAGTAAGCATGTCCTGCCCTTGAGGAATCCAAGCTAAGACAGGTCCAGAGTTCCTTATGTCCGATTGATTAGTTTCATGATAAGTCCTTCCATGGCTTTCCATATGATGTTGGTCAGATGTATGTGTCTGTAATTGCCAGGGACAGTGGTAGGTCCTTCCTTATGCAGGGGAATGCCTGTAGCTGTTCTGCATTCACTTAGTACAAGATCTGTGTGGAGATTGAGATTGTTAACAGTGTTGTTAGGGGTGTGGTTAAATCATGCTTCATGTTATTTAGGTTGCATCCAGGGATATTGTCAGGACCCATTAATGCAGTATTTTTAGCTTTTAATAGCACTTTTTGGACTTGGTCTTGTGTGATAGCAAGAGGTGAGCCAGTTTAAAATAAATCTTGAGAGACAGATGGAAGGAAGAAAGGGCTAAAGTTTAAGCTAAATTTATCGGCCAGTAAGTTCAGTGATTCTTCTGCCTCAATGTAGACATAATTCCTAATCAACTGAGCGCATCTTTGTATTGTGCTTTTCAGATTACTAACATAACAAAAATTGCTTGTGATTTTCTTTGGCTTGGGTAGCTATTTTAGTCTCAGACTTGGCTTTGGTGGATTTTGTTAAGCTCCCAAGTTAACTGTTGATTTATTTCAGTGACACAAACTCAGGAATTACTCTTCTTTTAGTCAAAATTCTTTTCCTTTTATTTCAAAACTTGATATTATGGTTATAACTTGGTTTGTTTCTGGGATTTGTCCTGTACTTGTTCCTATAGTGTACAGTTGCATCTGTGCAGCTGTTTACATTCTGATATAGTATGGTGGTATACATTTCTGTGTTTTCAGTGAAGTTAGTTGGGTTTGGTGGGAATTTGAAGCTTGGCAATGTATCAGTTAGGAGTAGAAAGTTTATCTTAAAGAAATTTCTAAAGTCCTTGGGTGGATGAGATCTCTGACTCCGGTTTTATTTTGAAGAAGACTGCTTTATAGTGAGACCTGACAAGTGATGAAGATGCACAAGGGATGGTACAAGATGCTCACGTACTCGTACGAACAAGATCAAAGATGTTATTTCCCCTAGTAGGTACTATCACTAATAGTTCCAGAGCATTTGTATTGACAAAGTCCAGGAATATATGTGCTTGTGCACTAGTGGTGCTGCAGGTTTCCCAGTCTACAACTGAATAGTTTAGATCACCTAGGAAAGTGGCATTGGGTGTAATACTGAGTGATTCTAGTTCTTGTGGATAGGCTGTGTGGCTTTTTCTTCTCATAGAGAGAGTTCTGTAGCTAGATAATATATGGTGTGAGACATTTCTGATGGTAACTTGGACATGAAGAAGTTCTAGTGCATCATGTTGCTTTACCAGCCTTGATGTGAGTCTCTTCTGGATGTAGAGTGATACACCTCCACCTTTTTTCATCCTTCTATGGAGTAGCTGGTCTAAACTTGTGGAAGGTGTTATAGCCCTGCACAGCTGGAGAGTTCGCCGCTATTATAAACCATGGCTCAGTCACTATACAGACATCAATGTCTTCCAGGGTAAGAGGGGCTTATAGGGAATGAAGTTTCTTTTTTTAGCCTCCTAGCATTGATCAAGAACACCTTCATATTTTCCTTTGCTTGCTTTGTGATGCCCATGCCCTGGCTCTGCAATCAAGGAGCCTCAATCCTCACCCCTAACACCAGAGAGGGCATCTCATATATGAGGAAAGGATAACAAATACACACAGTAAAGTGCAATTTCCCTTAAGAGCACACAGAGATTATAGTCAGTCCAGGGCTGGTCACGTCCTTGCTCCCCAGGTCCCCAATAAGACTCCTCACAGGCACAGCTATAGGGTCCAGATCTTAGCCTAGCTGGGCAAGCTAAAATCTCCAGCACCATCTCTGTCCAACCAGTGCTTCATGTCCCTGCCTGAATAGCTGGCACACACACACACACACACACACACACACACACACACACACACACACACACACACACACACACACACACACACACCCACACACACACACTTTGAGATAAGAGTTTACACAGCCACACAGACACTTCTGGGGAAGGCTGGCACAGGTTCTCCAGCTGTGCCCCTTTTACCCAGACTATATGGTAGTAATTACTGCCACCACCCAGCTAATACTTATCAGCTGCTCAAAGGCCCTTAAAAGGGTGTCCAATTATTACTGTGCAATATTAATATCCAATTGGTAGTATAGCCCAGGACTAAAGCTATTAGAGTGGCCTGGACAGTAAACCCTATAAATATGCAATGTACTCTAGAGTGTAACTTATATCTACACAAAACCAGCCACAATCAAAAGGTTTTAAATTATTAATAATAAATAATATAATTGTAGTAATTAAATTAACTGTCAGAACTGATAAGCACTCCACTCTGAGATTTCAAAGTAAATATTATCCAAGCTGACAAGAATGGAGTGTTGCAGGAAAAACCAAAAATATTCCGGTTATCAATAAAATTACTCTTTATTCACAATGGTCCAGACAGATAAGCGCTTTCGCTAAATAGCATCATCAGATCTTATAATGTCTCAGCCCAAAACTAAATCTTTATATATACAAGTTTAAAAATCTCATGCCCAATCGTACCTTGAAATCAATTAACTCCCTTAAAGCTATATGACATTTATAGTAAATGTCATAACAGTATCTATACAAAATTATTATAGCATTAGTAAAACCTATCAACAACATTTTCTAAAAAATGTATGTAAAGGACTATATTGTCATATTACATATAACAGAAAAATAAAAAATATGTATGATAATAATTTCAATTATAAAAACTAATTGTCTTACTTCTCATATTAGACGATAGAAGGTTTAATTGAACAAATATATAACAAAAATGTCTAGTAGACCTTTATATGCTACTTGCTGATTAAATAAATAGAAATATTACAGAGGTATAAGTGTTTATATATGGACAAACCATAGGCTGGCCAAGCACAAGGCACAGTTGTTAAAGAATCAATATCCAGAATCTAACTGTCTGAAATTAATAACTGATAAGTGATGATTACTTAATATTTGATATTCCTACATTTACGTAATACTGGTTTGATAGATGCCCTTTCATTCAGGTCCAAGCCTTTATCCGCCCTTAGTTTTATAATCCAGTTCCCTTCTCTACATTCCGTGTGATTCCTTATATCTCCCTCATGGACACTAGGATTTATAACTTCAAGGGCTCTGAATAGAAACTTGTGTGTATCTCCACATTGCTTCACATGTTTAGCCAAAGCATTATGTGTTGAGCCTTTCTTAATATGATAAATATGCTCACGTATCCTGTCCCTGAAGCACCTATTGGTCTTGCCTACATAGAAAGAAGAAAAGATCTGACAGACTGCTAGATAAATTAAATGGATAGTCATGCAAGTGGCAGTCCCTGTAATTATAAACTTCTTTTGTAAATATGGATGTATGAATTCATTCTTAATATCTATATATGCACAAAAATTGCATTGGCCACAAGGTGTGGTATGTCCATAGTCTCTGGTCAACTCAACTTGTCTAGAATAACACAGTAACCTTTTTAGATTCTTTTTGTTTCTGAAAATAAAACTGTGTTTTTCTCCAACTATATTTCTTAACTTGTCATCTGCTAATAAAATCCTAGTGTCCGTGAGGGAGATATAAGGAATCACACGGAATGTAGAGAAGGGAACTGGATTATAAAATTAAGGGCGGATAAAGGCTTGGGCCTGAATGAAAGGGCATCTATCAAACCAGTATTACGTAAACGTAGGAATATTAAATATTAAGTAACCATTACTTATCAGTTATTCATTTCAGACAGTTAGATTCTGGATATTGATTCTTTAACAACTGTGCCTTGTGCTTGGCCAGCCTATGAGTTGTCCATATATAAACACGTATACCTCTGTAATATTTCCATTTATTTAATCAGCAAGTAGCATATAAAGGTCTACTAGACATTTGTGTTATATATTTGTTCAATTAAACCTTCTATCGTCTAATACATGAGAAGTAGGACAATTAGTTTTTATAATTGAAGTTATTATTATACATATTTTTTATTTTTCTGTTATATGTAATATGACAATATAGTCTTTTACATACGTTTTTTAGAAAATTTTGTTGATAGGTTTTACTAATGCTATAATAATTTTGTATAGATACTGTTATGACATTTACTATAAATGTCATATAGCTTTAAGGGAGTTAATTGATTTCAAGGTCCGACTGGGCATGAGATTTTTAAACTTGTATATATAAAGATTTAGTTTTGGGCTGAGACATTATAAGATCTGATGCTGCTATTTAGCGAAAGCGCTTATCTGTCTGGACCGTTGTGAATAAAGAGTAATTTTATTGATAACCGGAATATTTTTGGTTTTTCCTGCAACACTCCATTCTTGTCAGCTTGGATAATATTAATAATAAATAATTAAAACCACAAGACAATACTTTCTACTATACAGTGCTAGTCAAAAGTTCATAGATCACACAGAAATACTTAAAATAAATCAGTAGTACAGTTCTGACATTACAGAAAAACACTTAGTCTAATATTTATAGTCCTAGCAATTTCTACAAGAAAACACACTTCTAAAATAACTTACTTACATAGAGCATAAGGCAGTGTTGTGAGTTGGATGTTCAGGCAAAAATGCTTAATAATCTCTGGTTCTCACTGTTTAAATTGAAACTGCAGTTCTGATAAAACATTACATCCTCTCTTTTACACTTTCCTGGAGTTCCTAGGCTGACAGAAACTGCATTTATGTTCTTTTACACTTAGAGCAATAAAGGACATTCTACATGTAAATTCTAGTAATTATTCCTTAAGTTAAAACAATAGGCAGGATGCTTACTCCAGACTCATCGACTCCAAATTCTAACTTCAAAGGAACAGACAAAGTAATTTTAATTTCAAAGGACCAACAAGAAATGCTTGACTTAGCTTTCTTTACAGCAGAGGGCAACGTTGCCACATTGTTTTAAGTTCAACATTTCACAGTATTTACAAATGATTAAATTATATACCAAATTCTATTTGACTAGGCTGGCAGCCTTCACCCATCTCTACCAGTCTTCACAGCTTCATTATGTTGGTAGATTTATTAGGTTGGCATTACCCAAAAAATACACTATGGGGTGAAAAATGTTTTGCCAGTAATCAAAACTCAAGAGGGGACAGATGCAGGCCATCTCTGGCAAAACATTCTGGTCTGTTGATCATATCCTTCCAAGCTGACAAATATTGGATCCCCTTTGACTGACACTAGAAATAAAGCTTAAGTCAAATACTGAGGTCAATTATTTTTTGCTTGTATTGTAGCACCATCCTTGGAGAAGGTAGAATGTTGCTCAGTGCTAGTCTCATACCTGTCTTGTACACATAGTTTGAGAATTCCATCATGTCTCTGTCTTCATATAATCCAGTGAGGTGCACATCAAGTCATTGACACCAGCATGAACTATGACAGAGACATGCTGGTACTTGCTCAAAGACTTCACAGCATGCATGATCTGATGGATCCTGACACCAGACAAGCTAACCATTGCTTTTTCCTTGCTCGTACTGGTAAGAGGCACATCTATATAGCTTTTTATGGAGTAACCTACAACAATAATTCTGGTTGGGTCGATGCCTGTGTGACACCTGCACCCTGGCCCAGCAATCAAGGAGCCTCAATCCTGTCCACTAACACCAGAGAGAGCATCTCATATAAGAGGAAAGGATAACAAATACACACAGTAAAGTACAATTTCCCTTTAGTGTACACAGAGATCACAGTCAGTCTGGGGCTGGTTTCTCCCTTGCTCCCCAGGTCCCCAATCAGACTCCCCACTGGCACAGCTATAGGGTCCAGATCTCAGCCTAGCTGGCAAGCTAACCTCCAGTGCCCTCTCTGTCCAACCAGTGCTTTGTGTCCCTGCCCAAGTAGCTCACACACACACACACACACACACACACACACACACACACACACACACACACACACACACACACACACACACACACTTTGAGATAAGTATTTATACAACTTCACAGACACTCCTTGGAAAGGCTGACACAGATTCTCTGGCTGTGCCCCTACACCCAGACTATAGAGTAGTAATTACTGCCACCACCCGCTAATATTTATCAGCTACCCAAAGGCCCTTAAAAGGGTGTCCAATTATTACTGTGCAATATTATTATCCAATTGGTAAGTGTGCCTAATCAGTCAAGACTTATTAGAGTGGCCTTGTGCAATAAACTCTATAAATATACAATGTACTCTAGAGCTTAACTTATCTCTACACAAACCAGCACCAGGTAAAAGGTTTTAAAAATATTTAATAATAAATACTAAAAACACAAGGCAATACTACTACACCACAGTGCTTTTCAAGAGTTCAGAGATCACACAGAAACTTAAAATAAATCAGTAGTACAGTTCTGACATAACAGAAAAACTCTTAGTCTAATCTTTATAGTCCTAGCTATTTCTACAAGAAAACATACTTCTAAAGTAACTTACTTACATAGATCAAGGAAGTGCTGAGTTTAATAGTCCAAGATCAAAATGCTTAATAATCTCTGGTTCTCGCTGTTTTTAAAATCTCTAACAAACATCTCTGCTGGGCCCTCCCAGATTACATCATTTTGACTCTTAGGTTTTCCCAGTATACACATTACATCATTTTGACACTTAGTCTGGAGTTTCCAGGCCAACAGGCTACATTATTTAATCTAACACCTGCTCAGGAAACTGCAACAATAAAATACATTTCACATGTACACTCTAGTAAGTATTCCTTAAGTTAAAACAATAGAAAGAATGTGATAGCCCAGATCAAATGGGTCCGAGCTCTAGAAATCAAAGAACATACAAAACATAATTTTAATTTCAAAGAGCATTTGAAATGCTTGGCTTAGTTTTCCTTACAGTGGATGGCAATGTTGCTACAATCTTGAAGTTCACATTTTACAGTGTTTTCTTTCATTTAAGAAACAAGCCTGTATTTTACATTTATATTTACAAATGATAGAATTATGTATCAAATTCTATTTGACTAGGCTGGCAGCCTTCACTCTTCTCTACCAGTCTTCACAGCCTGTCTTATAGGTTCACATATCTGACTTGGGACTCCTTGTACTATGTCAGGAAGAAGGCTTCATATGTTAAGAGAGCTTTGTGTCCATGTTGTGATTTGGAGGTCTCCATAATCTAGGCAAGTTAATCTTTAATAGCTCAGCATATGATGGATTGTGTGTATTTATTGTGATGGCCTTGGAGAGGTGTGATATGTGGTGTACTGCTGAATATTTTGGTGTCTGAGTTTACTGTGTGTGTGAGATTGCTGCCTCCAAGAATATTATATATGTACATCTCTCCCACACACTGTGATATGGGGTTTGAGTAACAGATGCTTGTCAGACAGCATGAGGCAGTTCTTGTACTGTGTCAAGATACCCATCGTAATTGGGCTGGCTAGAGAAGTTGTGAAGAAGTGCTGGTCCATGATACAGGAAGGAATGACCTTGTGGGTAGGACTAACTATAACCACTCAGAGTTCAGTTTTTGAATAATGTTTGGGTAAACTTGCTACCGAGTATTTAAAATTACAATACAAAACAGCTAGCCTGGAAACCTTCTCCCACCAGCAAGTACCTGTAAACTAATTATAGTAAAAAAAAATCACTACTTTGATACTAAAATCAGTGCAATATCAATGCATTCAATATTACACAATTTTATCAAATGTCTATTAGCATGGTGAATAGTTTAGGGGGAGAAGAAAAACATGAAAGAAGCTGTGTATTGTTTTATTTCACTGCTACTAAGTGCTTTCATCTCACATAGACTTCATCAGAGTAAAATAAAACTGTTGAAACAACCAACTTTTAAAACTCAGGAAAAAAGATGAGATGCACCACCAAGGCTGTCATGAGACAAACATGTCACATTAATAGCCAAATTCTTTACTACAAACTGATAAAAAAACAAGTAGCATAAAACAAGGTTCAGGATGGATAAGCGCTTTTGGTAAAAAAACCTTCTTCAGATCCTCACCCATTAACCAGTGGTTTACTTAAAAAGAGACTGATAGCCAATCAGCAAAAAACAGGAATAAGCTGAACCAATGGGCTTATCATATAAACCAACCATTTCGCATATTAAAATAACCAATAGGGGCTATCATAAACAATTTTTTTCCAATCAGAGGCATGCCAGTCTTAAAGCCATTCATAATTGCAGTTTCTAGTCACAAAAAAAGAAGGACCAATTAACAAAAGTCCACGAACAAGCTAGACCAATGAGCGTATCATATAAAACAACCATTTAGCATAACAAAATGGCCAATAGGGGGCTATCAGAAGCTATTTCTTCCAAACAGAGGCCTGCTAGTCTCAAAGACATTCATAATAGCAGTTTCTAGTCATAGAAAAAGAAGGACCAATAGGCAGGAATCCAGAAACAAGCTAGACCAATGAGCTAATCATACTGTCAACTACTTAGCATATAAAAAAAAGTCAGAAACTATTTCTTCGAATCAGAAATGTGCCAGTCTCAAAACCTTTCATAGCAGCATTTTCAGAACACAGAAAGAAAAAAAACAATCATCTTGTATCAGGAAGCTTATTCACCAATAGGGGTCAATTCATAACTATTCATGATCATAAGAGAGAAAGAACCAATGAATTCTAGTCAAAAAGCTAGTCTACCAATGGAAAATAAACCGTGACTCTGTATGGTCATAAGAGGAAAGCAACCAAATACAAGCACAAGCTGGAAGTCAAACACCCAATGGAAGCAAAGGGAAGCCAATATACAGGTACTCTTAAGTGATAGCATGACTCTAATGCAAAGCAAAACAACAGAGTGCAAAGCTCGTATTTACTAAAGTCCAAAAAGCAGTTAGCATGTTCCATCAGATAAATTGAATTTCTTGGCAAGGCCTCTTGCTTTTAAAATGGGATTGAGAGGGATAACACTATTAAGGCCAAGGTTACCAATCAGATCTCAGATCCAATCAACAGTTAATTAGTGAATGAATGATTCTTAAAGCAATACTAAGACAAAAGAAAAAAGTAAAAAAGTAAACCAGTACAAAAATGTCTGTTTAAATATTAATAATATAAAAATAGAATGAATATGTGTACATGAATGCATATCTAACCACCAATGCCAACTATATGTATATATATATATATATATATATATATATATATATATATGTGTGTGTGTATGTGTGTGTGTGTGCGTGCGTGCATGCGTGTGTGTGTGTGTGTGTGTGTGTGTGTGTGTGTGTGTGTGTGTGTGTGTGTGTGTGTGTGTATATCAATAAAGATGTCAATGTCCATAACAGTATAAACTTTTTTCAATTATTCACAAGGAACCAAGTCATATCAAAAGTTGCTTTGTTCTCTAAAGCACACAGTAAAGATATACAGTCATTTAACGCTGGTTCTTCACATGGGTTTAACCTAACCTGCCAATTGAATTATTTTAATTAAAGTTTATTATTTATATCACATCAACAACAACAACAATATCCCTGATCATTGTATTTTATCCTATCACAAAAAAAGTAAATTTCTTAAAATTAATACATTTCCATATATGTCTACTCCGGGCGCTTTTGCTGTACCACATGTGATTATCATATAGATGTTTCTGTATGCTACCCGTAAGCCTTCTTGTGGTTTTGCCCACATAGAAGGCTGTACAAGATGTGCATACTGCTAGATAAACTGCATATTTGATATTACAGTTAACTCTGCCAGGGCAACCTATAGTTCTCTCAACAGCTTCTACAGAAACATATGGGTTGTGGTTGATATATTTACAATATTTACACATGCCACATTTGTTCATAGGGGACACAGTTAAATATACATTTACAATATTTACTCATGCCACATTTGTTCATAGTGGACACTCCATTATATTCCAACCAACTAGAAGTACCCTTGAGGATATTTTTTAAGGCTTATACCCTTACTGGAACCTCCCTAGTTGACACTGACAATACATGTACTATCAATTTTTGGTATACGAAAAATTCACAAGAACCAGGCAGCTCCACTACTTAGACATACAGTGGAAGCCAGGACATTGAAACCAAACCACTGGCTGCTGACATTGATAACACATGTACATTTGTGTCTTAAAGAGTTACAAATGTATATTGAAGGATTCCTGGCATCTACTGAGTGAGGTTAATGATGCCTCTTTTTTGAGTGATGTTATCTTTGTATCAGTGGATATTCAAAACTTGGTTTATGTGACACCACATGACACAGGGCTGAAATGTTTTTTGGACCCTTTGATTGGTTTCAGCCATTTTTCCAATTATGATTTACTAATTGTACATCAGTTCATGACATCATTTTACACAACAATTTTGCATTTTCCATGGAGGATTTTTCTTATCAGATGTCAAGGGTGGTCATGCATGCAAAATGTTTACCCCTTTATGTCAATCTCTATTTCTGGCTGAGTGGGAGTCACAGTATATGTTTAACTCCCCGTATTATATACATGTAGTTACGTACTTTATATTTTTGGATGACATTTTATTTTTTTGGAAAGGGGATCATGATAGACTGGTAGAATGTATGGATATTCTGAACAAAAATACAAAACCACAAAAATGCTTAGGGTCTAGATATAAAAAAATCCATATGATATTCACAAGTGTAACAACAAAAATACCCTGAGTAGACATACACTGAAATGTATTAATTTTAAGAAATTTACTTTTTTTGTGAGTGACAGGGTAAAGTGCAATGATCAGGGATGTGATATGAATAACAAGCTTGAATTAAAATAATTCAATTGGCAGGTTAGATTAAACACATGTGAAGAACCAGGGTTAAATGGCTGCATATTTTTACTGTGTGTTTTAAAGAACAAAGTAACTTTGATATGACTTGGTTCCATGTGAATAATTGGAAAAAGGTTTTAGTATATATATATATATATATATATATATATATATATATATGTATATTGAGAGAGATTGAGAGAGAGATAAATAGGGTATACTTTTACACACTGAACTTACACTTGCTCGAATTCCAAACAGCCAATTCCACTTCAGCGAACTTACATTCTTCCATTCAACTGAAAGCAGAGACCACCAAATTCTTTTCCCTGGGAAATGAACCACTTGGCCACCAGGGAAAAACTGAACAGAAACAAATTAAACCTACCTACATGGAGGGCTTTGCCCCCACATCCCCCACCCCATCTGGATATACCAACTCCGAGATCAGCACTACACTGGGGAAAAGGGCAAAGTTCATCTTGGTGGCCAAGTGGTTAATTTCCCAGGAAACATAGTTTGGTAGTCCATGCTTTCAATAGAATTGAAGATTGCTGAAGTGTAATCAGCTGTTTGAGATTTGCGGAACTGTTATTTCGGTGAGTAGAAGTAGACCCATATATATATATATATATATATATATATATATATATAGATATATATAGATATATATATATATATATATATATATATATATATATATATATATATATATATGTATGTATACAAATATATGAACAGTACATACTTCTGTTTTTTACTCATGTGCTGATTGGATAGAGAAATAAGTTAACTTCTGAAAGCAAAAAAATGAAGTCCTTATGAATGCTACGAAGGCAAACAGCATATCATGATCATGGCAAAGGTGATATTCAAGAGCTTCTGTGCAGTAGCAGTACTGAGATGTTGTGTCTTTCGGCTTTTCCTGATTAGGGGTCACCACAGCAGAACTCCGGTCCACTAATAATTGGCAGTAGATTTTTACGTGCCAAGTTGCCGGCCCTGACGCACAACCTTCAACGGAAGGTACGTCCATTCACTCATGTCTCCACACAGAAGACGCTCTAGCTGAGAATTGAACAGGACAACGTCTTACTGTGAGGCGAAAATGCTACCGCAGCACCACCATACTGAGATAGTTACCGATATTAGTGTAGGAGATCATCATGGTTGCTTCAGCACAAGTGTTGTTGTTGTAGGTTCAGTGACTTGAAAGAAAAGTCAAAGCACAAGGCACAACTCCGATGACTTACTGTTTCCAAACTTCTTTTTGGGATGAGTGCTCTTCAAACAATTTGGAGATATACAGAGCTGAGTATATTTTTCTGGCACTTCAGAGTTATGTACTGGTAATTGTTGTTTGACTAATTTTATATCATTGCTGGCTGACTTCAGAGTTGTGCACTGTTATTTTTGCTTCACTGTATAGTTTTTCAGATCTCTGCTGAAGGTGTTTTTCCCCCCTCCCCCTATTTCTCTGTGTCTTAAGTTGGTATAACTGGTTTTACAAACTGTGTGTTATCTGACTATCTCAAGGATTACTTGCATAAAATTAGAAACTCATAGTAACAGCCTGCATATCATTGCTGTAGCCTTCCTGTGTCCTGACAGGGTGCTCTTCAAACTATCTAGAGGTATACAGAGCTGAGTATATTTTTCTGGCACTTCAGAGTTATGTACTGGTAATTGTTGTTTGACTAATTTTATATCATTGCTGGCTGACTTCAGAGTTGTGCACTGTTATTTTTGCTTCACTGTATAGTTTTTCAGATCTCTGCTGAAGGTGTTTTTCCCCCCTCCCCCTATTTCTCTGTGTCTTAAGTTGGTATAACTGGTTTTACAAACTGTGTGTTATCTGACTATCTCAAGGATTACTTGCATAAAATTAGAAACTCATAGTAACAGCCTGCATATCATTGCTGTAGCCTTCCTGTGTCCTGACAGGGTGCTCTTCAAACTATCTAGAGGTATACAGAGCTGAGTATATTTTTCTGGCACTTCAGAGTTATGTACTGGTAATTGTTGTTTGACTAATTTTATATCATTGCTGGCTGACTTCAGAGTTGTGCACTGTTATTTTTGCTTCACTGTATAGTTTTTCAGATCTCTGCTGAAGGTGTTGGTTTTCCCAAACGCACCCTCCCTATTCCTGTCTTGTTTAAATTTGGAGGCTTTTGCAGTTGCCAACTCCCACTGTAGATTTGATCTGGGGCACTCCTCCCAGTCCCATCTCTTTACCTCAGTCTACCTAATAGATTCCTTCTGCACTTGTTTTTAGTCATTTTTAATTTAATTGCATTTTTTAAACTGTTTGGTCTAACATTGCTACATACTCAAGTGTGCTAGCGTGCACTGTATTTGAATTGTTTTATTGCTGTTTTAGCTACTTTTCTGTATATATATATATATATATATATATATATATATATATATATATATATATATACCTTTCCTGTAACTAGTGTAGTCCAGATTCAGATTTGCTGTATCCAGGACTGTATGTAAGCTTCTGATCCCCCCCAAGCTTTCTGTGTTAGAGGGAAGCCTTCTAGCTTATTAGTGGGAGTGGTAAGCACTAGGTAACCTATCTACCACATAAGGAGTGGTTCTGGCCCAGAAATTGTAGTTACTGGCCGTTTGGGCAGTTTTTCCATCTCTCTCAACTTTCTGATTTAAAAGCCCGCATTTGCACTTGTTTCCCCCCTTTCCTGTAACTAGTTTAGTCCAGATACAGATTCTTAGTTTTAGCATTTAAGTTTGCTTATTCGTGATCAGCACTTGTTCAGAACTTGGAAGCACTAAATAACCTACTAATTACTACAGCACTCAACCTTCCTCATTACCTAGAGGAAAACAATTTTGGTACTTACTTTCCTCACTTGCTTAGAGAAAAACAGCTGTTGTACTCACTTTCCTCACTTATCTAGAGGAAAATAGTTTGTTATTCAGGCATGTCCAAGGGTCAGCTCCCAGTGTTCTCTCCTGTCTATCTGATGAATCTGGGCATCTTGGAGCAATGTAGAGATTGCCTCATGTACACAGACAACACACTCCTCGTACCACCCAACACTACAACCTGTGAGAGATGCACTTATCTAGCCAAACTGGAGGTAAAGCTCTCTGCAATCAAGACTGAACTTGACAGTCAAGAGGAGAAGGTAAACACTTGCACCACACCACACTCATCACATAGTCTCACTAAATCTACACCACCAAAATCCACACATAGTAACACAAAAACATTCGCAGAGGCTCTCAATAATAATATGTCTAAGCAACAGAGACCTCCAAAGCAGAAACGCAAGCAATCTCCATCCCCCAACACAACCCAAATGACACATAGCCTGCAGTCTCAGTGTGCCACTCAACCACAGCCAATAAGGCAAAACAACGTACCGAACACGCTAGTCATAGATGACTCTATAGTCAGGCACACTGATGTCCCACTCACCAGGCTAAACAAGGAGAAGGTTACTGTCATCTGCCTGTCGGGTGCCAGGATCCGCCACATAACCCACGCACTCAGGTCACTCCACAACAAGAACAAATATGACTCTGTCATTGCCCATGTTGGTGTGAACGACATGAGATGTACCTCCCTGGACTACATGAAAAGAGACATGGAAGAGCTTTCTGATCTTGTAGCCCAGGCAGGTATGACCCTAGCCCTGAGTAGCATTCTGCCATCACCCAGAATGATGCCGCAGTACAAGGACAAAATTATTGACTGCAACAATTGGCTAAGCTTCTGGTGCCATTCTAAAGGGATCCAGTATCTGTCTGCCTGAGATGACATGGTCGACAGACCATGATGCTTTGCCAGAGATGGCCTGCACCTGTCACCCCTGGGATTCCGGATACTGGCTAAGGTTCTTGCTGCCCCTATAGTGCCTTTTTTAGGCAAGGTCCAAATGACAAATTCACCACCGTAACAGGAACTGGCAAGCAAAAACTGAGGGTGATGCTACTCAATGCTAGAGGTCTAAATCTCAAAATGTACTCACTCGAGGCACTCCTTAAAATGGAGAACATCGATATCTGTGCAGTGACTGAGACCTGGTTCAAGTCTCCAGAGAGCTCCCCTGCACTACCAGGCTATAACTCATACCACACTTTTTGGTCATGTAGACTGGACCGGAACACCAAAGGTGGAGGTGTGTCCATATTCATTAAGGATATCCACACCTCCAGGCTAGTTGCTCAGCATAATGCAGCCGAGGTTATCCAAGTGCAACTAACTCTGTGCAAAACTGCAATCCAAATTGTAGCTTGCTACAGATCACCCACCGTGCCCCAGGATTCCCACTCCTTTTTTCTTGATGTACAGGAAAATATTAGGGTTCAACCAAACACCCTAATAATGGGCGATTTCAACTACCCCACCATTAACTGGGAAAACTACTCATATACCAACTCCTTCACTCAACGCTTTCTGAAATTCATAAACTCCAATGCCCTGGATCAGCTTATCCACACCACCACCAGGGGCAACAATATCCTAGATCTAGTCATTTCCAACATGAGTGACCAGTGTTCCACACCTGAAGTCAATGCCTCATTGGTCCGATCTGACCATAAGCTAATTGCCCTAGATATCCACATCCTGCCTCCACCCCCCCAATAAGGAAACCATGGTAAAAAATTTCTCCAAAGCCAACTTCATGGTTCTTAAGACAGAAGTGGTGAACCTCATGACACCCATGCAGATGGACAATACAGTTACGACTACTGAATCCTACACAATTGCACTTTATAAGCACTTACATGAGTGCATGGATTGTGCTATCCCAAACAGGACCAAGACGCTATCCTCCAAAAAAAGGAAGCCAATCTGGTGGTCCCCTGCCATAAAAAAACTGTATAACAGAAGGAAGAAACTGTTGCAAAAGAGAGTAAAATCCCATGAGTGGAGGAGCTCCCTGGTCAGCTTCAGTAAGACGCTGCGATCCCTGATAAATTCCTCCAAAGCTAGTTACAAAAACAAAATTGCCACTGATTCTAAAGACAACCACAAAGCATTCTATAGTTGTGTCAAGAATTTTAGTGGTAACACTCAGATCTGCTCCGAGTTACAGCACAATGGCACTAAATATACAGACCCAACTGATATTGCCAACATCCTTGCAGATAGTTTCAGTGCTAACTTTACCCCCCTCTCACCCCCTAAAGAGCCCATCTCTATACCAGAAGAATGCAAAGTTCCTGTAATCACGGCTGCACTGGTAAAAAACACACTCTCCAAAGCCAAAAACACAACATCTATGGGACCAGACAACATCCCAGGCTGAGTTCTACATGAACTACAGAATGAACTGGCACCCCACCTAAGTACAATGTTCAATCATAGCCTCACCTCAGGCTTTGTGCCTGCTGAATGGCGCACAGCGACGGTTATCCCACTCCACAAGGGGGGAGCCATCATGGACCCTGGGAACTCCCACCCCATTAAAATGATGAGCCTGGTCTGCAAGGCCATGGAACATATTATCATGGAACTTATAAACAAAGACATTAGTAATCTCCAAACTCTGGACCCCACCCAGTTCAGGTTTGTAAAAGGCAGATCATGTCACCTAAACCTGATCGACTTCTTTGAAGCAGTCATCAAAACCATTGACAAGGGTATGGTGGTTCACACAGCCTATCTAGATCTTGCCAAGGCTTTCGACACCATCCCCCACTCTGGAATTATAGCTAAACTCACTAAACTAGGTATAAATCCTTATGTCACAAGATGGGTTGCCAACTGGCTCACTGAGAGAACTCACAATGTGAAAGTAGCAGACTCCAAATCTGACTTCAGACCAGTGACAAGTGGAGTACCACAGGGTTCAGTCCTGGGGCCTCTCTTGTTTGGTATCTACTTCTCTGAGGTACAGGCTAACACAGATGGTCTTTGGCTAATGAAGTTCACAGATGACTGCTAACTAGGAGTCATAATTGAAACTCATAACAATGTGGATATCCTGCAAAAGGGCCTCACTGAGACAGATGCCTGGTGTCAAAGCCATGGCCTCAAGCTCAATGCCAAAAAGTGCATTGTAATCCCCTTTGGTAAAAACTCTGTACCCATGAACTACAACATAGGCGGTAGTATACTTAACACCGAAAGTGTTATAAGAGACCTTGGGACACAGGTGGACAGTAGTCTCTCCTTTGATAATCACATCACCACAGTAGTCAGAAAATCCTTCGACATGGCACACCTCATCATAAAAGGTTTCTCATCCAGAAAAAAAGAGGTCATTGTTTCCCTCTACTCATCACTCATTAGACCCATTATAGAGTACAACACCCCTTTTGGTATGTACCTCACAAGACATCTACAACAATTGAAAAGGCTGCAGAAATACCTCACAAAGAGGATTACCAGCCTCAAACAGATGCCCTACGCAGACCATCTCAAAAAACTCCAGCTTTACTCCATCACATATCGCCTACTCAGAGGTGATCTCTGCCTAACATACAAAGCTGTTCAAACCCAGAGCTGTTGGACATGCTCCACTTAAAGAAATCCCAATCACCCGAGCTACATGCTCTAGGGACCTAAACCTTGTCACCACAATAAACAGAACATGCTGGATGGATAGATTCCTGTCCCAGAGACTTCCCATACTCTGGGATAAACTACCTATCTATATCAAACAAAGCTCCTCGTTAGCACTCTTCAAGAAAAATCTTGATGATTGGATGGGAAATAGGAAATTCACCCCGGGGATCACATCTGTGTCTCTGCTCAACAGTGGCATAGGAAAATAATTTTCTTGGGTAGCAAAAGCCAGGGTACCTTTTTGGCTGGGCTTGTATAGGCCCCAGAGCCGATAGCCTAGTACCTACCTATGAATCTATGAACCTATGAACCTACCTATGAACCTATGAACTGTCCATTTCTGGCATTCCTGCTGGTAAGAATGTTGGTGCAGCATGGGAAGTAGGATAGTATGCCTGCTTTACTTGTTATGAATTATTTTTATCATTCTAACATTAGCTATGAATAATGTGTACTGACTTTGGTGCATCATCTGAAGCTGGATAGGCACATAGACCCATGATTTGCCTCATTCAAGCCATATCAAACAGCTGTTTTATTTATACTGTACAGCAGATTGTTGATAGAATTTTAGGCGGGGAGCAGAACTACAGACTTGACTATAGCTACCTTTTACAGCTTATTTTTAGCTGTGTGTGTGTGTGTGTGTGTGTGTGTGTGTGTGTGTGTGTGTATGTGTGTGTGTATGTGTGTGTGTGTGTGTGTGTGTGTGTGTGTGTGTGTGTGTGTGTGTGTATGTATGTATGTATGCGCACGTGTGCGTGTGTGTGTGTGTGTGTGTGTATGTATGTATGCGCACGTGTGCGTGTGTGCGTGTGTGTGTGTGTGTGTGTGTGTGTGTGTGTGTGTGTGTGTGTGTGTGTGTGTGTGTGTGTGTGTGTGTGTGTGTGTGTGTGTGTGATCATATACAGTGTGTGTGTGTGTGTGTGTGTGTGTGTGTGTGTGTGTGTGTGTGTGTGTGTGTGTGTGTGTGTGTGTAAATACGGGTTCACTTTATAATCCCGAAATCCTGAAATATCGAATTTCAGAATCTCGAGATTATAAAGACGAAACCTTAAAATCCCAAAACCCCAGAAGTGCGAATTTCAAACTCCTACACTAACCATACACCGCAGGCATAGACATAGACACACCTTCTTCCCACACACAAACACACAAACCTACACTACATACAAGCAGGGGTCAAGCCACCCTGCACCCTCCATGTGGGGGGCTGCACCCCACCCCCCTACTTAAATATACTAACTGCAAGGTCGTACTATACAGACAAACACACAAAAACACCACCATACAAGCTAGATTCCCCTTGCACACACACATCACAGTGACAAAACACACTGACACACACTAAAGCCCCTAAGCAAAACCCTGAAAGATAAATGCTTACCTGAATCTCCAGCTATCTTTTCACACACCACACCAGAAGTGCTAATTCAACATGTCCGGAGTTCGGGATTTTGAAATTCGTGCTTATGGGGTTTCGGAGTTTTGAGCTTTCAGCTTTATAATCTTGGGATTCTGAAATTTGATATTTCAGAATTTCAGGATTATAAAGTGTTCCACGTGTGTGTGTGTGTGTGTGTGTGTGTGTGTGTGTGTGTGTGTGTGTGTGTGTGTGTGTGTGTGTGTGTACATGCATTGTGTGTGCGTGTGTGCGTGTGTGCATGTGTGTGTGTGTGTGTGTGTGTGTGTGTGTGTGTGTGTGTGTGTGTGTGTGTGTGTGTGTGTGTGTAGATACATTTGGTCGTCTGGCATGGCATATCAATTGCAGTCTTTCATTGGGCTGCAGCACTCTCATTCTGGGATAATTCCTGTTACTCTGTTCTCTAACAGCACATCTGTTTCACCTGCATGTTTTGCAAGAGATGATCAGGATGGTACATTACTATGTCCATTTGCTATGACTCTTGTCAATGTATATTGATGCAGAGTTCTCTTTTCTCTTTCACATAGTAGGCTAATTGGACAGTAGTACAATCTGGTAGTGTATGACTGGATAATAACATAATTGTTTTATAAGCTGTGATCCTGTCAGCATGCAGCCTAGTCTATGTATGGAGACCCAGTCACGGACAGCAGTGTATATTCCCTTGTTGCTCTTGGCTCTCGGTTGTACCTTGTGTATTAGCTATTAAAATAGATTTGTGAACACTTTCTTCCCTCTCATTTGGGAGTCATGTGATACAAACCTCATTAGTGCCAACCACTCTGATGTCACATTGGGTGGCATCTTGTCATGTTAGTGTCACTTTGTTGGCACAGGTATCATTCTATTGTCAAAGACATCACCATTTTCAATAATCCCTTCACAGATATGGGACCTTGCTCTTACGAAAGGTTACAAAAAAGGCTATGAGATATTTGTACCCAGTGGGTGTACTTTACATGTAATTAAACCTTTAATACAACTGTTACTATTTCTTTATGTATTGTTTTAGTATCTGGTGTGCATGCTTCACTCTTGAGAACAAAAACAGCCGGGGTTACTAGGCATTTTCCCTAGTCTTATTCAAGGAATCCAAGACAGTAGTGAAGCAGCCTAGATCCATGCTAATCCCTCCACTGTGCCCTTAGTTACCCACATATTGTTGTGACAATGTAAGCATATGGAGATTTAGGGGCTTGCTCCTTGTTATTCCCTTCCATTACTCCTATAGGTAGCCATACCATGCTGTGCCAAAGTAACTTGACCCGTATTAACCCCTCTAAATGTTCCCAGAGGTACTCTTATCAGGCCGTAACAGATCAAGCATGTGGAGAAGTAGGCTCTGGGATAGCTTTCTGTCCCTTGATCAGTGATGAACTCAAGGCCTTCTTTTTGTCTGTAATAGAATAAGTCCCATATATATATATCATGCTGTTACAAAGGAACCACATGGAAATTCGGGAAATGGATCTTTCCTGACACCTCCACTGTTACCATATGTACCCACGTTATGCTGTTAGAGAGTAGCCATGTGGAGATTCAGGGACTGGATCCTTACTGACCCCTCTCCTTGTTCCCATAGTTGTCAACATCATGCTGCAATGGAGTAAGAGTATGAAGATGCAGGGACACTGGTGGCTCCCCATCCCTTGATTAGAGCTAAACTGAAGGCTTTATTTTTGTCAGTAAGACTGTACACATATGTATGTTCAGGGACTGAAGACTTGCTGACCTCACTTACTGCTCCCATATGTACCCTCATCATGCTCTGACAGTGTAATGGCACATATACTGACCTCTCCCACTGTTGCCATAGATACCCACATCATGCTGTGACAGAATTAGCATGTGGAGATGCAGGGTCTGGGATAGCCCCCCATCCCTTGATTAGAGATGAACTTGAGGGTATTTTGTTGTCTGTAAGGGTGTATGTTACCTACACTCATTACTCTGAGGATAATCTTTTTACAGCAAGCACCAAAATTGCCACTTTTTCTCATGTATCACATCATGCAACAATGTTATAGTATGGTAAAAGATTTGTGTATGATTCGTAACAGGTTATGCTTGACTCTGGCAATGCATACATGCACAAATTATGACACAAGTCTGTTGTAGAAGTTAGTCACACAGTAATACCTGACCTACACCCCCAACTCTCACACACACACATACACACACACACACACACACACACATACACACACACACGCATGCATGCACACACACCCACACACATGCATACACACACAAACACACACACACACACAAATATGCACATGCACACCCACGCGCACGCATGCACACACACACACACACACACACACACACACACACACACACACACACTCATGGAATGAGTACTGTTGACCATTGGCTAAATTATCTTCCTGGCATCCCAGCTAACCCTCTACAAGCCCTTGCCTGATTTTTGCTAAATCATCTCTTCTGCCATCTAGGCTATCTCTCTTGCAAGCCCATGCCTGCTCCATGAATTTTTTCTGACACTGGTGTAGACAGATGCTGCAATGGGCCAGTTTGATACTTTTAAGGAAAAAATGCATGTATACTTTGGCAGAATAAGTATTGAGCAATACATATAATTGATAAGCTCTGATATAGATCAGGAAGTGAGATGGTTGACAGCTTCATCTAAGAAAAAAACTAATGTGGTACATGCTTGCTTTTACTTGTATATGCATTTACCACACCATGTTAAGTGTAAACCATGTAACACAGCAATTCTTTTCACAAACATAGTTATTTACATAATTTTAGATTTGAAAATAATGACAATGTACAATGGGTAATGTGAATGAGAAATGCAATAGCACAATGGTGCCATTTACTGAAGCAGTGGTACCATGTGCTCTTAATCTTTTAGCATTTGTCATTTTAATTGAGAAAAAGCTGAATCTTAGTGATTTGTATGGCAACCATGGCAGTGATCATAGTTGTGCTTCTACTGACATTTTGAATATGGTCTGTTGCTGTTTGAGATACAAAATGAAGGAGAATATGTATATCACATATAGTGCTGTTAATCAAGGCTGTTTGACTTTACTCATAATTGCTGCTCCGTTAAGTTCCAGTGGAAACAAAAAATTGCAAGCAAGGCAAGTTAATTGAGGTGATAAACTTAATAATGGATCAATGAAGCCTGTGCTACATACTCATAACAAACCTAGCCACCCATGATGTCGTAAACAAACTGCCATACATGGCCCTAGGAAAAGAAGTAAGACTGACTTGTTGACTGACTGATTCATTGATTGACTGAGTTGAATGTGTTAACTGGGACAGAATACTTCACATGAATAGGATTACAACATGTAGAGCTCGACTTCAGTGTATAGACATGTAGGGCTCGACTTTGGGGTATAGATTATCAAGTATGAAGAAGCAAATATGGAAGAAAATGCTAGATGACTACAGCACTTGGTGGCGTAGTACCAAAAAACAAGTAGAATTCTGAAATAATACAGTAACTTAATATGGTATTAAGTTTTCATGTTCATATATAAATGTATATTTTATATAAGCAATATTAATTAAATTGTAAAAAATAATAATAGTTGCAAAGAATGCACAAAAAGAAGGCAAGACTTTGGTATAAATACACCCTTGCTAAGCAGTAAAAGTAAATATGATGTTTTATAATATTCACTGGCATTTTATTACACATTTTTAATAATATAACACAGTTAAAAATTTCATCATCTAACTGTACTCTTTATACATTTTATCTGTCTATCTATCTATCTATCTATCTATCTATCTATCTATCTAAAACATCCTAAAAAGGAAGCAAGGAATCACCCAAATATTATTTTCAGGGCCAAGATGAATAAAAGAAAAGGTGAAGCAATTACTATACTGGGAGAGTGGTAATAAGCAGTAGGATGACATTGGTACAAGGCAAAATAACATGGATATTGTTGTATTCTATTGCATTATAGAGTTGAAGCTGCAATCCCTAAGTCAAGGGTTATGACGTGTGTATTGTTACATGGACATAATAACAGAAAAGTAATTGTGAGGCCATGTATGGCACATAATGTGTCAAAGCAATCTTGTTACAATATATGTAACTATTTCAGAGCTTCTCCCTTTGTGTCCATGTGCACTGACTTGGAGTTGCAATAGGAATGTAAGCTGGAGAAATTTTCAACTGATTCTGATTACATTAATAGGCAATAACCATGCGCTTCAATGCGTGCATTATTCAATGGCCTGTGATTCTGATTACGTTAATAGAAAATAGCCATGCGCTTCAATGCGTGCATTATTCAATGGCCTGTGATTCTGATTGCGTTAATAGGCAATAGCCATGCGCTTCAATGCATGCATTATTCAATGGGCTGTGATTCTGATTACGTTAATAGGTAATAGCCATGCGCTTCAATGCATGCATTATTCAATGGTCTGTGATTCTGATTACGTTAATAGGCAATAGCCATGCGCTTCAATGCGTGCATTATTCAATGGCCTGTGATTCTGATTACGTTAATAGGCAATAGCCATGCACTTCGATGCGTGCATTATTCAATGGTCTGTGATTCTGATTACGTTAATAGGCAATAGCCATGTGCTTCAATGCATGCATTTTTCAATGGCCTGTGATTCTGATTACGTTAATAGGCAACAGCCATGCGCTTCAATGTGTGCATTATTCAATGGACTGCAATGTGTCTTGTCATGCTTCCAGCTAAACTGTGTTGAAATTTTAGCAAATTATTTCCTGTGGAACATACAACTCATTTAATGCATCTGATTAGCTGGGAGGTTTTCCTTCTGCTGAAATTAGAAGAACTCAGGCACCTAGCCCACAATGACATAGGAATAGTCAATGGCTTAGCTATGACATTAAACAGAGATAAACTTCTGTGCTATTACTGCTGCCCTCCCAGACAGTTTACAGACAACTGAGGCTGATTTATGGATTTGAAAGTTTTCTGCAGTTTGTGATGATTGTACATGTCCACCATTTTTCTACATTCAGTGCGCATTTGTGTATATTTGAAGGGGAGTGGATGGAGGCTTCTAACCAAAAGGTGAAATAAATTCAGTTAATAAACTTGTTTTTGTGATCCATACATACTCTTGTAACAAAACCTTTGTCATGATAAATACTGTTTCTATTACTAGTGTAGCAGGGGCATAGGTAATATGACCTGAAGAAAATTGAATATTTCTTTAATTGCAGAAATGTTAAAGTGACATTAGTAGAGAATGCAGCTGTGTGTTGTATCCTGAGGGGTCAATATTATATGGTTCCATCAGTGATAGCTTACTGCTGCAACACATTTATCATTGCAAAATGTCATTTCCCTTTCAACAAGAGTATAGCAAGAGGAAGCACAGGTGAATGACCTTACAAAACAATGGATGAGACGTGCTATGCACAGTGTTCACAACAAAAAGGGTTAACTGGCAAAGTGTTTTCAGTAGGAATCAAGAATTAAACTAACCCCGCTCCCCCCCAAAAAAAGATGCCAGTAGAACAAGTCACGGCATCCAAAATTCTGCCTCCCAGGGACAGGTTGGCTGAGTGGAATTCGACTCTAATTCCACCTTCACCATTCTGTTGAAATGTCAGTAATTCAATCTGGAAAGCAGTACAATATCCTTAGGGGACATGCAGCTCAGACTAGAGCACGGCCCTGCTGCAGAAGAAGTTTCATCGTCCTGCTTGTCTGCTCCCAGAGTAAGCCTGCAAGGTGTGGTGTTCTGTGTCAGTTAATTTGGTCTAGTGCTGACAGGCTGATAGGAGGAGTCAGATCTCACAGAGGTTCCCAAGGTGGAATCATACTGCAGTTTCCCAGCATTAGCTGGTCCAGTTCTCAGGGTTCCCAGGCAGTTGACATATCCTGTGGTGCACATTACACTGCCCATTTGGACCTATTTCTAAAGGATGTGCTTTCCTGTTTTTGACATTTTAGGAAGCTCTGCAGGGATGGAATAAGTTAATATCTCTTTCTAAAATACAAAGCCTGGTACTTTTTCCAGGGACAGAACCAACACTTACACCATAACAGAGTTATTTGTTTAAAGCATGGTTGCAGCTGCTGTATATTAGAAGCCACTAAGCAGTACATAATTAACATCAGAATACACTGTGCCATGCAGTATACATTACATTATCATTTTTGCAAGCACTGTATTGCATGGCATGTTAATGGCATCATGCAGTTAACATAAATGGAACTAAACAGTATGATGTTTACAAAGGCAAGTATAATGGTACTGGCAATTTGTTTTATTATCCTCAGGTAAAATAAACATACACTGATTAAAATATCAACAAGCAATAAAAGTGTCACTAATCATTTTTGTAGCAGCGTATGATAACAACAGTAGTATTATTAATTGCTTTAAAGGAAGCTTAACTTCTTTGTGTTTTAACAAGGGTTCCAAAACAGAGTTGCCTTTTTCCTACTCAGCCAGGTCACATTGGTTCCGTCATCATTGTCACAGTACTTTTTCACTGAAGGCAATCTTTTTGATAAAGACTGAGTCTCATTTTTAAATGTGTTTCCAGGGCCCCTCCAAGGATACAGCAAATGCATACTGCTAAAAGCAGAAACCTTAACTTCAACAATAGGAAACAATGACAATTTTGGATTGGATTAAAACTGAGATGTTTTAAAATTAAAATAAAATTAAAGAAAAAACACTGAGGCCTCCTGTGGGGGGCTTTGACCCCCTTATCCCCCTTATTAAATATATATACCAACTCTGAGTACATAGTCACTTGGAATGGTTTAGATTTACCCATCAAAACATGCTTATTTTCCAAGATTTCCATTCAGCAGTTTTGTTTTCAGATTTTGTCATTTCTGCCTCAGTCTTTAATGGTGTCTGTGAATTATTTTCTCCTTATTGTTCCATGCTTCAGCCAATTGTCAGAATACTCTGGTGTCTCAGCCTAATGACACACTTTTCCAAGTGGAGGAGTCTGGCTGCCTGCCACTGGGTTAGGTGTTACAATTTTGCTTTAGTAAAGAGTTTAACAGTATAAAGGTCCCACTCAACTTGGCCATTCTAAAAGACATTTTTTTTTTTACATTTGGGTATGAAAATATGCAAAAGACCCATTGTTTTTTTCTTTTTCTCCACTGATGCCAGCAGTTTTCCATATTACCACTTATGCACATTTATCCTTGGATTTCTTATATTTATCCAGCAAGGATTCCCACATTTCTGCTTTCACATTTCATCATTCCTTCCTTCCTTTATGCAATCTTCTTCTATCTAAATCTGTCTGTCTAGCTATCTAACTTAATCTATCTTTTCACTTTCACACTCTCTATCTATTTGTTCATCTACATGTTTGTACCAGGGCAAAAAACTGATAAAAAATCGGTTGGTTTCAAGCCCAGCCCAAGACAAAATCAGGAAGAAATTAGCAGAATTACAGACAGTCAACAGGGATTACAAATCACTACAGGATTAACAAAAAACATTATCGTGTGAGAATATTTAATCCAATCATATTTACAAGCAGAGAAATAGATATTGTCAAAGTTTTAAAAAAGTTTTAAAAGGCAAAGAAAGTAGCAAGACCGTGTACATACTTACAAGAATAATTGTTCCTTAGTGAAGCGGTTAAAGACTTAAATGTATATATTGGAACTGGAGTCGAAGGTAAGGTTATTTAATGTGACCTCGATGATGGACTATATAAAGGAATGTTAAA